>NW_027364918.1:0-159042 GCF_046119375.1 Phyllobates terribilis | reverse complement strand
ATGGCAAAAATCAATGAATATTGTAAATGCACAAACAGTAATTTCTCCGCATTGCAAGGTGCAATTCTGAAATTTTTTGCTTTTTCCTGCTCCTCTTAGCATGATAAAGAAGATTCAAAGAGAGTGAGATGCCAGCTCCTTTCATTCAGTCAGTAGCTTCAATCATTTCTGGTATATGAATAACATGATGTTTTTCAATGGCAAAAATCAATGAATATTGTAAATGCACAAACAGTAATTTCTCCGCATTGCAAGGTGCAATTCTGAAATTTTTTGCTTTTTCCTGCTCCTCTTAGCATGATAAAGAAGATTCAAAGAGAGTGAGATGCCAGCTCCTTTCATTCAGTCAGTAGCTTCAATCATTTCTGGACGTTTTTCAATGGCAAAAATCAATGAATATTGTAAATGCACAAACAGTAATTTCTCCGCATTGCAAGGTGCAATTCTGAAATTTTTTGCTTTTTCCTGCTCCTCTTAGCATGATAAAGAAGATTCAAAGAGAGTGAGATGCCAGCTCCTTTCATTCAGTCAGTAGCTTCAGTCATTTCTGGACGTTTTTCAATGGCAAAAATCAATGAATATTGTAAATGCACAAACAGTAATTTCTCCGCATTGCAAGGTGCAATTCTGAAATTTTTTGCTTTTTCCTGCTCCTCTTAGCATGATAAAGAAGATTCAAAGAGAGTGAGATGCCAGCTCCTTTCATTCAGTCAGTAGCTTCAAACATTTCTGGTATAAACATTTCTGGACGTTTTTCAATGGCAAAAATCAATGAATATTGTAAATGCACAAACAGTAATATCTCCACATTGCAAGGTGCAATTCTGAAATTTTTTGCTTTTTCCTGCTAATCCTAGCATGATAAAGAAGATTCAAATAGAGTGAGATGCCAGCTCCTTTCATTCAGTCAGTAGCTTCAAACATTTCTGGACGTTTTTCAATGGCAAAATTCAATGAATATTGTAAATGCACAAACAGTAATATCTCCACATTGCCAGGTGCAATTCTGAAATTTTTTGCTTTTTCCTGCTAATCCTAGCATGATAAAGAAGATTCAAAGAGAGTGAGATGCCAGCTCCTTTCATTCAGTCAGTAGCTTCAATCATTTCTGGACGTTTTTCAATGGCAAAAATCAATGAATATTGTAAATGCACAAACAGTAATTTCTCCGCATTGCAAGGTGCAATTCTGAAATTTTTTGCTTTTTCCTGCTCCTCTTAGCATGATAAAGAAGATTCAAAGAGAGTGAGATGCCAGCTCCTTTCATTCAGTCAGTAGCTTCAATCATTTCTGGACGTTTTTCAATGGCAAAAATCAATGAATATTGTAAATGCACAAACAGTAATTTCTCCGCATTGCAAGGTGCAATTCTGAAATTTTTTGCTTTTTCCTGCTCCTCTTAGCATGATAAAGAAGATTCAAAGAGAGTGAGATGCCAGCTCCTTTCATTCAGTCAGTAGCTTCAATCATTTCTGGTATATGAATAACATGATGTTTTTCAATGGCAAAAATCAATGAATATTGTAAATGCACAAACAGTAATTTCTCCGCATTGCAAGGTGCAATTCTGAAATTTTTTGCTTTTTCCTGCTCCTCTTAGCATGATAAAGAAGATTCAAAGAGAGTGAGATGCCAGCTCCTTTCATTCAGTCAGTAGCTTCAATCATTTCTGGACGTTTTTCAATGGCAAAAATCAATGAATATTGTAAATGCACAAACAGTAATTTCTCCGCATTGCAAGATGCAATTCTGAAATTTTTTGGTTTTTCCTGCTCCTCTTAGCATGATAAAGAAGATTCAAAGAGAGTGAGATGCCAGCTCCTTTCATTCAGTCAGTAGCTTCAGTCATTTCTGGATGTTTTTCAATGGCAAAAATCAATGAATATTGTAAATGCACAAACAGTAATTTCTCCGCATTGCAAGGTGCAATTCTGAAATTTTTTGCTTTTTCCTGCTCCTCTTAGCATGATAAAGAAGATTCAAAGAGAGTGAGATGCCAGCTCCTTTCTTTCAGTTAGTAGCTTCAAACATTTCTGGTATAAACATTTCTGGACGTTTTTCAATGGCAAAAATCAATGAATATTGTAAATGCACAAACAGTAATATCTCCACATTGCAAGGTGCAATGCTGAAATTTTTTGCTTTTTCCTGCTAATCCTAGCATGATCAAGAAGATTCAAATAGAGTGAGATGCCAGCTCCTTTCATTCAGTCAGTAGCTTCAAACATTTCTGGACGTTTTTCATTGGCAAAAATCAATGAATATTGTAAATGCACAAACAGTAATATCTCCACATTGCAAGGTGCAATTCTGAAATTTTTTGCTTTTTCCTGCTAATCCTAGCATGATAAAGAAGATTCAAAGAGAGTGAGATGTCAGCTCCTTTCATTCAGTCAGTAGCTTCAAACATTTCTGGTATATGAATAACATGATGTTTTTCAATGGCAAAAATCAATGAATATTGTAAATGCACAAACAGTAATATCTCCACATTGCAAGGTGCAATTCTGAAATTTTTTGCTTTTTCCTGCTAATCCTAGCATGATAAAGAAGATTCAAAGAGAGTGAGATGCCAGCTCCTTTCATTCAGTCAGTAGCTTCAAACATTTCTGGACGTTTTTCAATGGCAAAAATCAATGAATATTGTAAATGCACAAACAGTAATATCTCCACATTGCAAGGTGCAATTCTGAAATTTTTTGCTTTTTCCTGCTACTCCTAGCATGATAAAGAAGATTCAAAGAGAGTGAGATGCCAGCTCCTTTCATTCAGTCAGTAGCTTCAATCATTTCTGGACGTTTTTCAATGGCAAAAATCAATGAATATTGTAAATGCACAAACAGTAATTTCTCCGCATTGCAAGGTGCAATTCTGATTTTTTTTGCTTTTTCCTGCTCCTCTTAGCATGGTAAAGAAGATTCAAAGAGAGTGAGATGCCAGCTCCTTTCATTCAGTCAGTAGCTTCAGTCATTTCTGGACGTTTTTCAATGGCAAAAATCAATGAATATTGTAAATGCACAAAAAGTAATTTCTCCGCATTGCAAGGTGCAATTCTGAAATTTTTTGCTTTTTCCTGCTCCTCTTAGCATGATAAAGAAGATTCAAAGAGAGTGAGATGCCAGCTCTTTCATTCAGTCAGTAGCTTCAAACATTTCTGGTATAAACATTTCTGGACGTTTTTCAATGGCAAAAATCAATGAATATTGTAAATGCACAAACAGTAATATCTCCACATTGCAAGGTGCAATTCTGAAATTTTTTGCTTTTTCCTGCTAATCCTAGCATGATAAAGAAGATTCAAATAGAGTGAGATGCCAGCTCCTTTCATTCAGTCAGTAGCTTCAAACATTTCTGGACGTTTTTCAATGGCAAAATTCAATGAATATTGTAAATGCACAAACAGTAATATCTCCACATTGCAAGGTGCAATTCTGAAATTTTTTGCTTTTTCCTGCTAATCCTAGCATGATAAAGAAGATTCAAAGAGAGTGAGATGCCAGCTCCTTTCATTCAGTCAGTAGCTTCAATCATTTCTGGACGTTTTTCAATGGCAAAAATCAATGAATATTGTAAATGCACAAACAGTAATTTCTCCGCATTGCAAGGTGCAATTCTGAAATTTTTTGCTTTTTCCTGCTCCTCTTAGCATGATAAAGAAGATTCAAAGAGAGTGAGATGCCAGCTCCTTTCATTCAGTCAGTAGCTTCAATCATTTCTGGATGTTTTTCAATGGCAAAAATCAATGAATATTGTAAATGCACAAACAGTAATTTCTCCGCATTGCAAGGTGCAATTCTGAAATTTTTTGCTTTTTCCTGCTAATCCTAGCATGATAAAGAAGATTCAAAGAGAGTGAGATGTCAGCTCCTTTCATTCAGTCAGTAGCTTCAAACATTTCTGGTATATGAATAACATGATGTTTTTCAATGGCAAAAATCAATGAATATTGTAAATGCACAAACAGTAATATCTCCACATTGCAAGGTGCAATTCTGAAATTTTTTGCTTTTTCCTGCTAATCCTAGCATGATAAAGAAGATTCAAAGAGAGTGAGATGCCAGTTCCTTTCATTCAGTCAGTAGCTTCAAACATTTCTGGACGTTTTTCAATGGCAAAAATCAATGAATATTGTAAATGCACAAACAGTAATATCTCCACATTGCAAGGTGCAATTCTGAAATTTTTTGCTTTTTCCTGCTACTCCTAGCATGATAAAGAAGATTCAAAGAGAGTGAGATGCCAGCTCCTTTCATTCAGTCAGTAGCTTCAATCATTTCTGGACGTTTTTCAATGGCAAAAATCAATGAATATTGTAAATGCACAAACAGTAATTTCTCCGCATTGCAAGGTGCAATTCTGATTTTTTTTGCTTTTTCCTGCTCCTCTTAGCATGGTAAAGAAGATTCAAAGAGAGTGAGATGCCAGCTCCTTTCATTCAGTCAGTAGCTTCAGTCATTTCTGGACGTTTTTCAATGGCAAAAATCAATGAATATTGTAAATGCACAAAAAGTAATTTCTCCGCATTGCAAGGTGCAATTCTGAAATTTTTTGCTTTTTCCTGCTCCTCTTAGCATGATAAAGAAGATTCAAAGAGAGTGAGATGCCAGCTCTTTCATTCAGTCAGTAGCTTCAAACATTTCTGGTATAAACATTTCTGGACGTTTTTCAATGGCAAAAATCAATGAATATTGTAAATGCACAAACAGTAATATCTCCACATTGCAAGGTGCAATTCTGAAATTTTTTGCTTTTTCCTGCTAATCCTAGCATGATAAAGAAGATTCAAATAGAGTGAGATGCCAGCTCCTTTCATTCAGTCAGTAGCTTCAAACATTTCTGGACGTTTTTCAATGGCAAAATTCAATGAATATTGTAAATGCACAAACAGTAATATCTCCACATTGCAAGGTGCAATTCTGAAATTTTTTGCTTTTTCCTGCTAATCCTAGCATGATAAAGAAGATTCAAAGAGAGTGAGATGCCAGCTCCTTTCATTCAGTCAGTAGCTTCAATCATTTCTGGACGTTTTTCAATGGCAAAAATCAATGAATATTGTAAATGCACAAACAGTAATTTCTCCGCATTGCAAGGTGCAATTCTGAAATTTTTTGCTTTTTCCTGCTCCTCTTAGCATGATAAAGAAGATTCAAAGAGAGTGAGATGCCAGCTCCTTTCATTCAGTCAGTAGCTTCAATCATTTCTGGATGTTTTTCAATGGCAAAAATCAATGAATATTGTAAATGCACAAACAGTAATTTCTCCGCATTGCAAGGTGCAATTCTGAAATTTTTTGCTTTTTCCTGCTAATCCTAGCATGATAAAGAAGATTCAAAGAGAGTGAGATGTCAGCTCCTTTCATTCAGTCAGTAGCTTCAAACATTTCTGGTATATGAATAACATGATGTTTTTCAATGGCAAAAATCAATGAATATTGTAAATGCACAAACAGTAATATCTCCACATTGCAAGGTGCAATTCTGAAATTTTTTGCTTTTTCCTGCTAATCCTAGCATGATAAAGAAGATTCAAAGAGAGTGAGATGCCAGTTCCTTTCATTCAGTCAGTAGCTTCAAACATTTCTGGACGTTTTTCAATGGCAAAAATCAATGAATATTGTAAATGCACAAACAGTAATATCTCCACATTGCAAGGTGCAATTCTGAAATTTTTTGCTTTTTCCTGCTACTCCTAGCATGATAAAGAAGATTCAAAGAGAGTGAGATGCCAGCTCCTTTCATTCAGTCAGTAGCTTCAATCATTTCTGGACGTTTTTCAATGGCAAAAATCAATGAATATTGTAAATGCACAAACAGTAATTTCTCCGCATTGCAAGGTGCAATTCTGATTTTTTTTGCTTTTTCCTGCTCCTCTTAGCATGGTAAAGAAGATTCAAAGAGAGTGAGATGCCAGCTCCTTTCATTCAGTCAGTAGCTTCAGTCATTTCTGGACGTTTTTCAATGGCAAAAATCAATGAATATTGTAAATGCACAAAAAGTAATTTCTCCGCATTGCAAGGTGCAATTCTGAAATTTTTTGCTTTTTCCTGCTCCTCTTAGCATGATAAAGAAGATTCAAAGAGAGTGAGATGCCAGCTCTTTCATTCAGTCAGTAGCTTCAAACATTTCTGGTATAAACATTTCTGGACGTTTTTCAATGGCAAAAATCAATGAATATTGTAAATGCACAAACAGTAATATCTCCACATTGCAAGGTGCAATTCTGAAATTTTTTGCTTTTTCCTGCTAATCCTAGCATGATAAAGAAGATTCAAATAGAGTGAGATGCCAGCTCCTTTCATTCAGTCAGTAGCTTCAAACATTTCTGGACGTTTTTCAATGGCAAAATTCAATGAATATTGTAAATGCACAAACAGTAATATCTCCACATTGCAAGGTGCAATTCTGAAATTTTTTGCTTTTTCCTGCTAATCCTAGCATGATAAAGAAGATTCAAAGAGAGTGAGATGCCAGCTCCTTTCATTCAGTCAGTAGCTTCAATCATTTCTGGACGTTTTTCAATGGCAAAAATCAATGAATATTGTAAATGCACAAACAGTAATTTCTCCGCATTGCAAGGTGCAATTCTGAAATTTTTTGCTTTTTCCTGCTCCTCTTAGCATGATAAAGAAGATTCAAAGAGAGTGAGATGCCAGCTCCTTTCATTCAGTCAGTAGCTTCAATCATTTCTGGATGTTTTTCAATGGCAAAAATCAATGAATATTGTAAATGCACAAACAGTAATTTCTCCGCATTGCAAGGTGCAATTCTGAAATTTTTTGCTTTTTCCTGCTCCTCTTAGCATGATAAAGAAGATTCAAAGAGAGTGAGATGCCAGCTCCTTTCATTCAGTCAGTAGCTTCAATCATTTCTGGTATATGAATAACATGATGTTTTTCAATGGCAAAAATCAATGAATATTGTAAATGCACAAACAGTAATTTCTCCGCATTGCAAGGTGCAATTCTGAAATTTTTTGCTTTTTCCTGCTCCTCTTAGCATGATAAAGAAGATTCAAAGAGAGTGAGATGCCAGCTCCTTTCATTCAGTCAGTAGCTTCAATCATTTCTGGACGTTTTTCAATGGCAAAAATCAATGAATATTGTAAATGCACAAACAGTAATTTCTCCGCATTGCAAGATGCAATTCTGAAATTTTTTGGTTTTTCCTGCTCCTCTTAGCATGATAAAGAAGATTCAAAGAGAGTGAGATGCCAGCTCCTTTCATTCAGTCAGTAGCTTCAATCATTTCTGGACGTTTTTCAATGGCAAAAATCAATGAATATTGTAAATGCACAAACAGTAATTTCTCCGCATTGCAAGGTGCAATTCTGATTTTTTTTGCTTTTTCCTGCTCCTCTTAGCATGGTAAAGAAGATTCAAAGAGAGTGAGATGCCAGCTCCTTTCATTCAGTCAGTAGCTTCAGTCATTTCTGGACGTTTTTCAATGGCAAAAATCAATGAATATTGTAAATGCACAAAAAGTAATTTCTCCGCATTGCAAGGTGCAATTCTGAAATTTTTTGCTTTTTCCTGCTCCTCTTAGCATGATAAAGAAGATTCAAAGAGAGTGAGATGCCAGCTCTTTCATTCAGTCAGTAGCTTCAAACATTTCTGGTATAAACATTTCTGGACGTTTTTCAATGGCAAAAATCAATGAATATTGTAAATGCACAAACAGTAATATCTCCACATTGCAAGGTGCAATTCTGAAATTTTTTGCTTTTTCCTGCTAATCCTAGCATGATAAAGAAGATTCAAATAGAGTGAGATGCCAGCTCCTTTCATTCAGTCAGTAGCTTCAAACATTTCTGGACGTTTTTCAATGGCAAAATTCAATGAATATTGTAAATGCACAAACAGTAATATCTCCACATTGCAAGGTGCAATTCTGAAATTTTTTGCTTTTTCCTGCTAATCCTAGCATGATAAAGAAGATTCAAAGAGAGTGAGATGCCAGCTCCTTTCATTCAGTCAGTAGCTTCAATCATTTCTGGACGTTTTTCAATGGCAAAAATCAATGAATATTGTAAATGCACAAACAGTAATTTCTCCGCATTGCAAGGTGCAATTCTGAAATTTTTTGCTTTTTCCTGCTCCTCTTAGCATGATAAAGAAGATTCAAAGAGAGTGAGATGCCAGCTCCTTTCATTCAGTCAGTAGCTTCAATCATTTCTGGATGTTTTTCAATGGCAAAAATCAATGAATATTGTAAATGCACAAACAGTAATTTCTCCGCATTGCAAGGTGCAATTCTGAAATTTTTTGCTTTTTCCTGCTCCTCTTAGCATGATAAAGAAGATTCAAAGAGAGTGAGATGCCAGCTCCTTTCATTCAGTCAGTAGCTTCAATCATTTCTGGTATATGAATAACATGATGTTTTTCAATGGCAAAAATCAATGAATATTGTAAATGCACAAACAGTAATTTCTCCGCATTGCAAGGTGCAATTCTGAAATTTTTTGCTTTTTCCTGCTCCTCTTAGCATGATAAAGAAGATTCAAAGAGAGTGAGATGCCAGCTCCTTTCATTCAGTCAGTAGCTTCAATCATTTCTGGATGTTTTTCAATGGCAAAAATCAATGAATATTGTAAATGCACAAACAGTAATTTCTCCGCATTGCAAGGTGCAATTCTGAAATTTTTTGCTTTTTCCTGCTAATCCTAGCATGATAAAGAAGATTCAAAGAGAGTGAGATGTCAGCTCCTTTCATTCAGTCAGTAGCTTCAAACATTTCTGGTATATGAATAACATGATGTTTTTCAATGGCAAAAATCAATGAATATTGTAAATGCACAAACAGTAATATCTCCACATTGCAAGGTGCAATTCTGAAATTTTTTGCTTTTTCCTGCTAATCCTAGCATGATAAAGAAGATTCAAAGAGAGTGAGATGCCAGCTCCTTTCATTCAGTCAGTAGCTTCAATCATTTCTGGACGTTTTTCAATGGCAAAAATCAATGAATATTGTAAATGCACAAACAGTAATTTCTCCGCATTGCAAGATGCAATTCTGAAATTTTTTGGTTTTTCCTGCTCCTCTTAGCATGATAAAGAAGATTCAAAGAGAGTGAGATGCCAGCTCCTTTCATTCAGTCAGTAGCTTCAGTCATTTCTGGACGTTTTTCAATGGCAAAAATCAATGAATATTGTAAATGCACAAAAAGTAATTTCTCCGCATTGCAAGGTGCAATTCTGAAATTTTTTGCTTTTTCCTGCTCCTCTTAGCATGATAAAGAAGATTCAAAGAGAGTGAGATGCCAGCTCTTTCATTCAGTCAGTAGCTTCAAACATTTCTGGTATAAACATTTCTGGACGTTTTTCAATGGCAAAAATCAATGAATATTGTAAATGCACAAAGAGTAATATCTCCACATTGCAAGGTGCAATTCTGAAATTTTTTGCTTTTTCCTGCTAATCCTAGCATGATAAAGAAGATTCAAATAGAGTGAGATGCCAGCTCCTTTCATTCAGTCAGTAGCTTCAAACATTTCTGGACGTTTTTCAATGGCAAAATTCAATGAATATTGTAAATGCACAAACAGTAATATCTCCACATTGCAAGGTGCAATTCTGAAATTTTTTGCTTTTTCCTGCTAATCCTAGCATGATAAAGAAGATTCAAAGAGAGTGAGATGCCAGCTCCTTTCATTCAGTCAGTAGCTTCAATCATTTCTGGACGTTTTTCAATGGCAAAAATCAATGAATATTGTAAATGCACAAACAGTAATTTCTCCGCATTGCAAGGTGCAATTCTGAAATTTTTTGCTTTTTCCTGCTCCTCTTAGCATGATAAAGAAGATTCAAAGAGAGTGAGATGCCAGCTCCTTTCATTCAGTCAGTAGCTTCAATCATTTCTGGATGTTTTTCAATGGCAAAAATCAATGAATATTGTAAATGCACAAACAGTAATTTCTCCGCATTGCAAGGTGCAATTCTGAAATTTTTTGCTTTTTCCTGCTCCTCTTAGCATGATAAAGAAGATTCAAAGAGAGTGAGATGCCAGCTCCTTTCATTCAGTCAGTAGCTTCAATCATTTCTGGTATATGAATAACATGATGTTTTTCAATGGCAAAAATCAATGAATATTGTAAATGCACAAACAGTAATTTCTCCGCATTGCAAGGTGCAATTCTGAAATTTTTTGCTTTTTCCTGCTCCTCTTAGCATGATAAAGAAGATTCAAAGAGAGTGAGATGCCAGCTCCTTTCATTCAGTCAGTAGCTTCAATCATTTCTGGACGTTTTTCAATGGCAAAAATCAATGAATATTGTAAATGCACAAACAGTAATTTCTCCGCATTGCAAGATGCAATTCTGAAATTTTTTGGTTTTTCCTGCTCCTCTTAGCATGATAAAGAAGATTCAAAGAGAGTGAGATGCCAGCTCCTTTCATTCAGTCAGTAGCTTCAATCATTTCTGGACGTTTTTCAATGGCAAAAATCAATGAATATTGTAAATGCACAAACAGTAATTTCTCCGCATTGCAAGGTGCAATTCTGATTTTTTTTGCTTTTTCCTGCTCCTCTTAGCATGGTAAAGAAGATTCAAAGAGAGTGAGATGCCAGCTCCTTTCATTCAGTCAGTAGCTTCAGTCATTTCTGGACGTTTTTCAATGGCAAAAATCAATGAATATTGTAAATGCACAAAAAGTAATTTCTCCGCATTGCAAGGTGCAATTCTGAAATTTTTTGCTTTTTCCTGCTCCTCTTAGCATGATAAAGAAGATTCAAAGAGAGTGAGATGCCAGCTCTTTCATTCAGTCAGTAGCTTCAAACATTTCTGGTATAAACATTTCTGGACGTTTTTCAATGGCAAAAATCAATGAATATTGTAAATGCACAAACAGTAATATCTCCACAATGCAAGGTGCAATTCTGAAATTTTTTGCTTTTTCCTGCTAATCCTAGCATGATAAAGAAGATTCAAATAGAGTGAGATGCCAGCTCCTTTCATTCAGTCAGTAGCTTCAAACATTTCTGGACGTTTTTCAATGGCAAAATTCAATGAATATTGTAAATGCACAAACAGTAATATCTCCACATTGCAAGGTGCAATTCTGAAATTTTTTGCTTTTTCCTGCTAATCCTAGCATGATAAAGAAGATTCAAAGAGAGTGAGATGCCAGCTCCTTTCATTCAGTCAGTAGCTTCAATCATTTCTGGACGTTTTTCAATGGCAAAAATCAATGAATATTGTAAATGCACAAACAGTAATTTCTCCGCATTGCAAGGTGCAATTCTGAAATTTTTTGCTTTTTCCTGCTCCTCTTAGCATGATAAAGAAGATTCAAAGAGAGTGAGATGCCAGCTCCTTTCATTCAGTCAGTAGCTTCAATCATTTCTGGTATATGAATAACATGATGTTTTTCAATGGCAAAAATCAATGAATATTGTAAATGCACAAACAGTAATTTCTCCGCATTGCAAGGTGCAATTCTGAAATTTTTTGCTTTTTCCTGCTCCTCTTAGCATGATAAAGAAGATTCAAAGAGAGTGAGATGCCAACTCCTTTCATTCAGTCAGTAGCTTCAATCATTTCTGGACGTTTTTCAATGGCAAAAATCAATGAATATTGTAAATGCACAAACAGTAATTTCTCCGCATTGCAAGATGCAATTCTGAAATTTTTTGGTTTTTCTTGCTCCTCTTAGCATGATAAAGAAGATTCAAAGAGAGTGAGATGCCAGCTCCTTTCATTCAGTCAGTAGCTTCAGTCATTTCTGGACGTTTTTCAATGGCAAAAATCAATGAATATTGTAAATGCACAAACAGTAATTTCTCCGCATTGCAAGGTGCAATTCTGAAATTTTTTGCTTTTTCCTGCTCCTCTTAGCATGATAAAGAAGATTCAAAGAGAGTGAGATGCCAGCTCCTTTCTTTCAGTCAGTAGCTTCAAACATTTCTGGTATAAACATTTCTGGACGTTTTTCAATGGCAAAAATCAATGAATATTGTAAATGCACAAACAGTAATATCTCCACATTGCAAGGTGCAATTCTGAAATTTTTTGCTTTTTCCTGCTAATCCTAGCATGATAAAGAAGATTCAAAGAGAGTGAGATGTCAGCTCCTTTCATTCAGTCAGTAGCTTCAAACATTTCTGGTATATGAATAACATGATGTTTTTCAATGGCAAAAATCAATGAATATTGTAAATGCACAAACAGTAATATCTCCACATTGCAAGGTGCAATTCTGAAATTTTTTGCTTTTTCCTGCTAATCCTAGCATGATAAAGAAGATTCAAAGAGAGTGAGATGCCAGCTCCTTTCATTCAGTCAGTAGCTTCAAACATTTCTGGACGTTTTTCAATGGCAAAAATCAATGAATATTGTAAATGCACAAACAGTAATATCTCCACATTGCAAGGTGCAATTCTGAAATTTTTTGCTTTTTCCTGCTACTCCTAGCATGATAAAGAAGATTCAAAGAGAGTGAGATGCCAGCTCCTTTCATTCAGTCAGTAGCTTCAATCATTTCTGGACGTTTTTCAATGGCAAAAATCAATGAATATTGTAAATGCACAAACAGTAATTTCTCCGCATTGCAAGGTGCAATTCTGAATTTTTTTGCTTTTTCCTGCTCCTCTTAGCATGGTAAAGAAGATTCAAAGAGAGTGAGATGCCAGCTCCTTTCATTCAGTCAGTAGCTTCAGTCATTTCTGGACGTTTTTCAATGGCAAAAATCAATGAATATTGTAAATGCACAAAAAGTAATTTCTCCGCATTGCAAGGTGCAATTCTGAAATTTTTTGCTTTTTCCTGCTCCTCTTAGCATGATAAAGAAGATTCAAAGAGAGTGAGATGCCAGCTCCTTTCATTCAGTCAGTAGCTTCAAACATTTCTGGTATAAACATTTCTGGACGTTTTTCAATGGCAAAAATCAATGTATATTGTAAATGCACAAACAGTAATATCTCCACATTGCAAGGTGCAATTCTGAAATTTTTTGCTTTTTCCTGCTAATCCTAGCATGATAAAGAAGATTCAAATAGAGTGAGATGCCAGCTCCTTTCATTCAGTCAGTAGCTTCAAACATTTCTGGACGTTTTTCAATGGCAAAATTCAATGAATATTGTAAATGCACAAACAGTAATATCTCCACATTGCAAGGTGCAATTCTGAAATTTTTTGCTTTTTCCTGCTAATCCTAGCATGATAAAGAAGATTCAAAGAGAGTGAGATGCCAGCTCCTTTCATTCAGTCAGTAGCTTCAATCATTTCTGGACGTTTTTCAATGGCAAAAATCAATGAATATTGTAAATGCACAAACAGTAATTTCTCCGCATTGCAAGGTGCAATTCTGAAATTTTTTGCTTTTTCCTGCTCCTCTTAGCATGATAAAGAAGATTCAAAGAGAGTGAGATGCCAGCTCCTTTCATTCAGTCAGTAGCTTCAATCATTTCTGGATGTTTTTCAATGGCAAAAATCAAAGAATATTGTAAATGCACAAACAGTAATTTCTCCGCATTGCAAGGTGCAATTCTGAAATTTTTTGCTTTTTCCTGCTCCTCTTAGCATGATAAAGAAGATTCAAAGAGAGTGAGATGCCAGCTCCTTTCATTCAGTCAGTAGCTTCAATCATTTCTGGACGTTTTTCAATGGCAAAAATCAATGAATATTGTAAATGCACAAACAGTAATTTCTCCGCATTGCAAGATGCAATTCTGAAATTTTTTGCTTTTTCCTGCTCCTCTTAGCATGATAAAGAAGATTCAAAGAGAGTGAGATGCCAGCTCCTTTCATTCAGTCAGTAGCTTCAGTCATTTCTGGACGTTTTTCAATGGCAAAAATCAATGAATATTGTAAATGCACAAACAGTAATTTCTCCGCATTGCAAAGTGCAATTCTGAAATTTTTTGCTTTTTCCTGCTCCTCTTAGCATGATAAAGAAGATTCAAAGAGAGTGAGATGCCAGCTCCTTTCATTCAGTCAGTAGCTTCAAACATTTCTGGTATAAACATTTCTGGATGTTTTTCAATGGCAAAAATCAATGAATATTGTAAATGCACAAACAGTAATATCTCCACATTGCAAGGTGCAATGCTGAAATTTTTTGCTTTTTCCTGCTAATCCTAGGATGATAAAGAAGATTCAAATAGAGTGAGATGCCAGCTCCTTTCATTCAGTCAGTAGCTTCAAACATTTCTGGACGTTTTTCAATGGCAAAAATCAATGAATATTGTAAATGCACAAACAGTAATATCTCCACATTGCAAGGTGCAATTCTGAAATTTTTTGCTTTTTCCTGCTAATCCTAGCATGATAAAGAAGATTCAAAGAGAGTGAGATGTCAGCTCCTTTCATTCAGTCAGTAGCTTCAAACATTTCTGGTATATGAATAACATGATGTTTTTCAATGGCAAAAATCAATGAATATTGTAAATGCACAAACAGTAATATCTCCACATTGCAAGGTGCAATTCTGAAATTTTTTGCTTTTTCCTGCTAATCCTAGCATGATAAAGAAGATTCAAAGAGAGTGAGATGCCAGCTCCTTTCATTCAGTCAGTAGCTTCAAACATTTCTGGACGTTTTTCAATGGCAAAAATCAATGAATATTGTAAATGCACAAACAGTAATATCTCCACATTGCAAGGTGCAATTCTGAAATTTTTTGCTTTTTCCTGCTACTCCTAGCATGATAAAGAAGATTCAAAGAGAGTGAGATGCCAGCTCCTTTCATTCAGTCAGTAGCTTCAAACATTTCTGGACGTTTTTCAATGGCAAAAATCAATGAATATTGTAAATGCACAAACAGTAATATCTCCACATTGCAAGGTGCAATTCTGAAATTTTTTGCTTTTTCCTGCTAATCCTAGCATGATAAAGAAGATTCAAAGAGAGTGAGATGCCAGCTCCTTTCATTCAGTCAGTAGCTTCAAACATTTCTGGACGTTTTTCAATGGCAAAAATCAATGAATATTGTAAATGCACAAACAGTAATTTCTCCGCATTGCAAGGTGCAATTCTGAAATTTTTTGCTTTTTCCTGCTCCTCTTAGCATGATAAAGAAGATTCAAAGAGAGTGAGATGCCAGCTCCTTTCATTCAGTCAGTAGCTTCAATCATTTCTGGTATATGAATAACATGATGTTTTTCAATGGCAAAAATCAATGAATATTGTAAATGCACAAACAGTAATTTCTCCGCATTGCAAGGTGCAATTCTGAAATTTTTTGCTTTTTCCTGCTCCTCTTAGCATGATAAAGAAGATTCAAAGAGAGTGAGATGCCAGCTCCTTTCATTCAGTCAGTAGCTTCAATCATTTCTGGACGTTTTTCAATGGCAAAAATCAATGAATATTGTAAATGCACAAACAGTAATTTCTCCGCATTGCAAGGTGCAATTCTGAAATTTTTTGCTTTTTCCTGCTCCTCTTAGCATGATAAACAAGATTCAAAGAGAGTGAGATGCCAGCTCCTTTCATTCAGTCAGTAGCTTCAATCATTTCTGGACGTTTTTCAATGGCAAAAATCAATGAATATTGTAAATGCACAAACAGTAATTTCTCCGCATTGCAAGGTGCAATTCTGAAATTTTTTGCTTTTTCCTGCTCCTCTTAGCATGATAAAGAAGATTCAAAGAGAGTGAGATGCCAGCTCCTTTCATTCAGTCAGTAGCTTCAAACATTTCTTGTATATGAATAACATGATGTTTTTCAATGGCAAAAATCAATGAATATTGTAAATGCACAAACAGTAATTTCTCCGCATTGCAAGGTGCAAGTCTGAAATTTTTTGCTTTTTCCTGCTCCTCTTAGCATGATAAAGAAGATTCAAAGAGAGTGAGATGCCAGCTACTTTCATTCAGTCAGTAGCTTCAATCATTTCTGGACGTTTTTCAATGGTAAAAATCAATGAATATTGTAAATGCACAAACAGTAATTTCTCCACATTGCAAGGTGCAATTCTGAAATTTTTTGCTTTTTCCTGCTTCTCTTAGCATGATAAAGAAGATTCAAAGAGAGTGAGATGCCAGCTCCTTTCATTCAGTCAGTAGCTTCAAACATTTCTGGTATATGAATAACATGATGTTTTTCAATGGCAAAAATCAATGAATATTGTAAATGCACAAACAGTAATTTCTCTGGATTGCAAGGTGCAATTCTGAAATTTTTTGCTTTTTCCTGCTCCTCTTAGCATGATAAAGAAGATTCAAAGAGAGTGAGATGCCAGCTACTTTCATTCAGTCAGTAGCTTCAATCATTTCTGGACGTTTTTCAATGGTAAAAATCAATGAATATTGTAAATGCACAAACAGTAATTTCTCCACATTGCAAGGTGCAATTCTGAAATTTTTTGCTTTTTCCTGCTCCTCTTAGCATGATAAAGAAGATTCAAAGAGAGTGAGATGCCAGCTCCTTTCATTCAGTCAGTAGCTTCAAACATTTCTGGTATATGAATAACATGATGTTTTTCAATGGCAAAAATCAATGAATATTGTAAATGCACAAACAGTAATTTCTCCGCATTGCAAGGTGCAATTCTGAAATTTTTTGCTTTTTCCTGCTCCACTTAGCATGATAAAGAAGATTCAAAGAGAGTGAGATGCCAGCTCCTTTCATTCAGTCAGTAGCTTCAATCATTTCTGGACGTTTTTCAATGGCAAAAATCAATGAATAGTGTAAATGCACAAACAGTAATTTCTCCGCATTGCAAGGTGCAATTCTGAAATTTTTTGCTTTTTCCTGCTCCTCTTAGCATGACAAAGAACATTCAAAGAGAGTAAGATGCCAGCTCCTTTCATTCAGTCAGTAGCTTCTATCATTTCTGGTATATGAATAACATGATGTTTTTCAATGGCAAAAATCAATGAATATTGTAAATGCACAAACAGTAATTTCTCCGCATTGCAAGGTGCAATTCTGAAATTTTTTGCTTTTTCCTGCTCCTCTTAGCATGATAAAGAAGATTCAAAGAGAGTGAGATGCCAGCTCCTTTCATTCAGTCAGTAGCTTCAATCATTTCTGGACGTTTTTCAATGGCAAAAATCAATGAATATTGTAAATGCACAAACAGTAATTTCTCCGCATTGCAAGGTGCAATTCTGAAATTTTTTGCTTTTTCCTGCTCCTCTTAGCATGATAAAGAAGATTCAAAGAGAGTGAGATGCCAGCTCCTTTCATTCAGTCAGTAGCTTCAATCATTTCTGGATGTTTTTCAATGGCAAAAATCAATGAATATTGTAAATGCACAAACTGTAATTTCTCCGCATTGCAAGGTGCAATTCTGAAATTTTTTGCTTTTTCCTGCTCCTCTTAGCATGATAAAGAAGATTCAAAGAGAGTGAGATGCCAGCTCCTTTCATTCAGTCAGTAGCTTCAATCATTTCTGGACGTTTTTCAATGGCAAAAATCAATGAATATTGTAAATGCACAAACAGTAATTTCTCCGCATTGCAAGGTGCAATTCTGAAATTTTTTGCTTTTTCCTGCTCCTCTTAGCATGATAAAGAAGATTCAAAGAGAGTGAGATGCCAGCTCCTTTCATTCAGTCAGTACATTCAATCATTTCTGGATGTTTTTCAATGGCAAAAATCAATGAATATTGTAAATGCACAAACAGTAATTTCTCCGCATTGCAAGGTGCAATTCTGAAATTTTTTGCTTTTTCCCGCTCCTCTTAGCATGATAAAGAAGATTCAAAGAGAGTGAGGTGCCAGCTCCTTTCATTCAGTCAGTAGCTTCAAACATTTCTGGTATATGAATAACATGTTTTTCAATGGCAAAAATCATTGAATATTGTAAATGCACAAACAGTAATTTCTCCGCATTGCAAGGTGCAATTCTGAAATTTTTTGATTTTTCCTGCTCCTCTTAGCATGATAAAGAAGATTCAAAGAGAGTGAGATGCCAGCTCCTTTCATTCAGTCAGTAGCTTCAATCATTTCTGGACGTTTTTCAATGGCAAAAATCAATGAATATTGTAAATGCACAAACAGTAATTTCTCCGCATTGCAAGGTGCAATTCTGAAATTTTTTGCTTTTTCCTGCTCCTCTTAGCATGATAAAGAAGATTCAAAGAGAGTGAGATGCCAGCTCCTTTCATTCAGTCAGTAGCTTCAATCATTTCTGGACGTTTTTCAATGGCAAAAATCAATGAATATTGTAAATGCACAAACAGTAATTTCTCCGCATTGCAAGGTGCAATTCTGAAATTTTTTGCTTTTTCCTGCTCCTCTTAGCATGATAAAGAAGATTCAAAGAGAGTGAGATGCCAGCTCCTTTCATTCAGTCAGTAGCTTCAAACATTTCTGGTATATGAATAACATGATGTTTTTCAATGGCAAAAATCAATGAATATTGTAAATGCACAAACAGTAATTTCTCCGCATTGCAAGGTGCAAGTCTGAAATTTTTTGCTTTTTCCTGCTCCTCTTAGCATGATAAAGAAGATTCAAAGAGAGTGAGATGCCAGCTACTTTCATTCAGTCAGTAGCTTCAATCATTTCTGGACGTTTTTCAATGGTAAAAATCAATGAATATTGTAAATGCACAAACAGTAATTTCTCCACATTGCAAGGTGCAATTCTGAAATTTTTTGCTTTTTCCTGCTCCTCTTAGCATGATAAAGAAGATTCAAAGAGAGTGAGATGTCAGCTCCTTTCATTCAGTCAGTAGCTTCAAACATTTCTGGTATATGAATAACATGATGTTTTTCAATGGCAAAAATCAATGAATATTGTAAATGCACAAACAGTAATTTCTCCGCATTGCAAGGTGCAATTCTGAAATTTTTTGCTTTTTCCTGCTCCTCTTAGCATGATAAAGAAGATTCAAAGAGAGTGAGATGCCAGCTCCTTTCATTCAGTCAGTAGCTTCAAACATTTCTGGTATATGAATAACATGATGTTTTTCAATGGCAAAAATCAATGAATATTGTAAATGCACAAAGAGTAATTTCTCCGCATTGCAAGGTGCAATTCTGAAATTTTTTGCTTTTTCCTGCTCCTCTTAGCATGATAAAGAAGATTCAAAGAGAGTGAGATGCCAGCTCCTTTCATTCAGTCAGTAGCTTCAATCATTTCTGGACATTTTTCAATGGCAAAAATCAATGAATATTGTAAATGCACAAACAGTAATTTCTCCGCATTGCAAGGTGCAATTCTGAAATTTTTTGCTTTTTCCTGCTCCTCTTAGCATGATAAAGAAGATTCAAAGAGAGTGAGATGCCAGCTCCTTTCATTCAGTCAGTAGCTTCAATCATTTCTGGACGTTTTTCAATGGCAAAAATCAATGAATATTGTAAATGCACAAACAGTAATATCTCCACATTGCAAGGTGCAATTCTGAAATTTTTTGCTTTTTCCTGCTACTCCTAGCATGATAAAGAAGATTCAAAGAGAGTGAGATGCCAGCTCCTTTCATTCAGTCAGTAGCTTCAAACATTTCTGGACGTTTTTCAATGGCAAAAATCAATGAATATTGTAAATGCACAAACAGTAATATCTCCACATTGCAAGGTGCAATTCTGAAATTTTTTGCTTTTTCCTGCTAATCCTAGCATGATAAAGAAGATTCAAAGAGAGTGAGATGCCAGCTCCTTTCATTCAGTCAGTAGCTTCAAACATTTCTGGACGTTTTTCAATGGCAAAAATCAATGAATATTGTAAATGCACAAACAGTAATTTCTCCGCATTGCAAGGTGCAATTCTGAAATTTTTTGCTTTTTCCTGCTCCTCTTAGCATGATAAAGAAGATTCAAAGAGAGTGAGATGCCAGCTCCTTTCATTCAGTCAGTAGCTTCAATCATTTCTGGTATATGAATAACATGATGTTTTTCAATGGCAAAAATCAATGAATATTGTAAATGCACAAACAGTAATTTCTCCGCATTGCAAGGTGCAATTCTGAAATTTTTTGCTTTTTCCTGCTCCTCTTAGCATGATAAAGAAGATTCAAAGAGAGTGAGATGCCAGCTCCTTTCATTCAGTCAGTAGCTTCAATCATTTCTGGACGTTTTTCAATGGCAAAAATCAATGAATATTGTAAATGCACAAACAGTAATTTCTCCGCATTGCAAGGTGCAATTCTGAAATTTTTTGCTTTTTCCTGCTCCTCTTAGCATGATAAACAAGATTCAAAGAGAGTGAGATGCCAGCTCCTTTCATTCAGTCAGTAGCTTCAATCATTTCTGGACGTTTTTCAATGGCAAAAATCAATGAATATTGTAAATGCACAAACAGTAATTTCTCCGCATTGCAAGGTGCAATTCTGAAATTTTTTGCTTTTTCCTGCTCCTCTTAGCATGATAAAGAAGATTCAAAGAGAGTGAGATGCCAGCTCCTTTCATTCAGTCAGTAGCTTCAAACATTTCTGGTATATGAATAACATGATGTTTTTCAATGGCAAAAATCAATGAATATTGTAAATGCACAAACAGTAATTTCTCCGCATTGCAAGGTGCAAGTCTGAAATTTTTTGCTTTTTCCTGCTCCTCTTAGCATGATAAAGAAGATTCAAAGAGAGTGAGATGCCAGCTACTTTCATTCAGTCAGTAGCTTCAATCATTTCTGGACGTTTTTCAATGGTAAAAATCAATGAATATTGTAAATGCAAAAACAGTAATTTCTCCACATTGCAAGGTGCAATTCTGAAATTTTTTGCTTTTTCCTGCTTCTCTTAGCATGATAAAGAAGATTCAAAGAGAGTGAGATGCCAGCTCCTTTCATTCAGTCAGTAGCTTCAATCATTTCTGGACGTTTTTCAATGGCAAAAATCAATGAATATTGTAAATGCACAAACAGTAATATCTCCACATTGCAAGGTGCAATTCTGAAATTTTTTGCTTTTTCCTGCTACTCCTAGCATGATAAAGAAGATTCAAAGAGAGTGAGATGCCAGCTCCTTTCATTCAGTCAGTAGCTTCAAACATTTCTGGACGTTTTTCAATGGCAAAAATCAATGAATATTGTAAATGCACAAACAGTAATATCTCCACATTGCAAGGTGCAATTCTGAAATTTTTTGCTTTTTCCTGCTAATCCTAGCATGATAAAGAAGATTCAAAGAGAGTGAGATGCCAGCTCCTTTCATTCAGTCAGTAGCTTCAAACATTTCTGGACGTTTTTCAATGGCAAAAATCAATGAATATTGTAAATGCACAAACAGTAATTTCTCCGCATTGCAAGGTGCAATTCTGAAATTTTTTGCTTTTTCCTGCTCCTCTTAGCATGATAAAGAAGATTCAAAGAGAGTGAGATGCCAGCTCCTTTCATTCAGTCAGTAGCTTCAATCATTTCTGGTATATGAATAACATGATGTTTTTCAATGGCAAAAATCAATGAATATTGTAAATGCACAAACAGTAATTTCTCCGCATTGCAAGGTGCAATTCTGAAATTTTTTGCTTTTTCCTGCTCCTCTTAGCATGATAAAGAAGATTCAAAGAGAGTGAGATGCCAGCTCCTTTCATTCAGTCAGTAGCTTCAATCATTTCTGGACGTTTTTCAATGGCAAAATTCAATGAATATTGTAAATGCACAAACAGTAATTTCTCCGCATTGCAAGGTGCAATTCTGAAATTTTTTGCTTTTTCCTGCTCCTCTTAGCATGATAAACAAGATTCAAAGAGAGTGAGATGCCAGCTCCTTTCATTCAGTCAGTAGCTTCAATCATTTCTGGACGTTTTTCAATGGCAAAAATCAATGAATATTGTAAATGCACAAACAGTAATTTCTCCGCATTGCAAGGTGCAATTCTGAAATTTTTTGCTTTTTCCTGCTCCTCTTAGCATGATAAAGAAGATTCAAAGAGAGTGAGATGCCAGCTCCTTTCATTCAGTCAGTAGCTTCAAACATTTCTGGTATATGAATAACATGATGTTTTTCAATGGCAAAAATCAATGAATATTGTAAATGCACAAACAGTAATTTCTCCGCATTGCAAGGTGCAAGTCTGAAATTTTTTGCTTTTTCCTGCTCCTCTTAGCATGATAAAGAAGATTCAAAGAGAGTGAGATGCCAGCTACTTTCATTCAGTCAGTAGCTTCAATCATTTCTGGACGTTTTTCAATGGTAAAAATCAATGAATATTGTAAATGCAAAAACAGTAATTTCTCCACATTGCAAGGTGCAATTCTGAAATTTTTTGCTTTTTCCTGCTTCTCTTAGCATGATAAAGAAGATTCAAAGAGAGTGAGATGCCAGCTCCTTTCATTCAGTCAGTAGCTTCAAACATTTCTGGTATATGAATAACATGATGTTTTTCAATGGCAAAAATCAATGAATATTGTAAATGCACAAACAGTAATTTCTCTGGATTGCAAGGTGCAATTCTGAAATTTTTTGCTTTTTCCTGCTCCTCTTAGCATGATAAAGAAGATTCAAAGAGAGTGAGATGCCAGCTACTTTCATTCAGTCAGTAGCTTCAATCATTTCTGGACGTTTTTCAATGGTAAAAATCAATGAATATTGTAAATGCACAAACAGTAATTTCTCCACATTGCAAGGTGCAATTCTGAAATTTTTTGCTTTTTCCTGCTCCTCTTAGCATGATAAAGAAGATTCAAAGAGAGTGAGATGCCAGCTCCTTTCATTCAGTCAGTAGCTTCAATCATTTCTGGACGTTTTTCAATGGCAAAAATCAATGAATATTGTAAATGCACAAACAGTAATTTCTCCGCATTGCAAGGTGCAATTCTGAAATTTTTTGCTTTTTCCTGCTCCTCTTAGCATGATAAACAAGATTCAAAGAGAGTGAGATGCCAGCTCCTTTCATTCAGTCAGTAGCTTCAATCATTTCTGGACGTTTTTCAATGGCAAAAATCAATGAATATTGTAAATGCACAAACAGTAATTTCTCCGCATTGCAAGGTGCAATTCTGAAATTTTTTGCTTTTTCCTGCTCCTCTTAGCATGATAAAGAAGATTCAAAGAGAGTGAGATGCCAGCTCCTTTCATTCAGTCAGTAGCTTCAAACATTTCTGGTATATGAATAACATGATGTTTTTCAATGGCAAAAATCAATGAATATTGTAAATGCACAAACAGTAATTTCTCCGCATTGCAAGGTGCAAGTCTGAAATTTTTTGCTTTTTCCTGCTCCTCTTAGCATGATAAAGAAGATTCAAAGAGAGTGAGATGCCAGCTACTTTCATTCAGTCAGTAGCTTCAATCATTTCTGGACGTTTTTCAATGGTAAAAATCAATGAATATTGTAAATGCAAAAACAGTAATTTCTCCACATTGCAAGGTGCAATTCTGAAATTTTTTGCTTTTTCCTGCTTCTCTTAGCATGATAAAGAAGATTCAAAGAGAGTGAGATGCCAGCTCCTTTCATTCAGTCAGTAGCTTCAAACATTTCTGGTATATGAATAACATGATGTTTTTCAATGGCAAAAATCAATGAATATTGTAAATGCACAAACAGTAATTTCTCTGGATTGCAAGGTGCAATTCTGAAATTTTTTGCTTTTTCCTGCTCCTCTTAGCATGATAAAGAAGATTCAAAGAGAGTGAGATGCCAGCTACTTTCATTCAGTCAGTAGCTTCAATCATTTCTGGACGTTTTTCAATGGTAAAAATCAATGAATATTGTAAATGCACAAACAGTAATTTCTCCACATTGCAAGGTGCAATTCTGAAATTTTTTGCTTTTTCCTGCTCCTCTTAGCATGATAAAGAAGATTCAAAGAGAGTGAGATGCCAGCTCCTTTCATTCAGTCAGTAGCTTCAAACATTTCTGGTATATGAATAACATGATGTTTTTCAATGGCAAAAATCAATGAATATTGTAAATGCACAAACAGTAATTTCTCCGCATTGCAAGGTGCATTTCTGAAATTTTTTGCTTTTTCCTGCTCCACTTAGCATGATAAAGAAGATTCAAAGAGAGTGAGATGCCAGCTCCTTTCATTCAGTCAGTAGCTTCAATCATTTCTGGACGTTTTTCAATGGTAAAAATCAATGAATATTGTAAATGCAAAAACAGTAATTTCTCCACATTGCAAGGTGCAATTCTGAAATTTTTTGCTTTTTCCTGCTTCTCTTAGCATGATAAAGAAGATTCAAAGAGAGTGAGATGCCAGCTCCTTTCATTCAGTCAGTAGCTTCAAACATTTCTGGTATATGAATAACATGATGTTTTTCAATGGCAAAAATCAATGAATATTGTAAATGCACAAACAGTAATTTCTCTGGATTGCAAGGTGCAATTCTGAAATTTTTTGCTTTTTCCTGCTCCTCTTAGCATGATAAAGAAGATTCAAAGAGAGTGAGATGCCAGCTACTTTCATTCAGTCAGTAGCTTCAATCATTTCTGGACGTTTTTCAATGGTAAAAATCAATGAATATTGTAAATGCACAAACAGTAATTTCTCCACATTGCAAGGTGCAATTCTGAAATTTTTTGCTTTTTCCTGCTCCTCTTAGCATGATAAAGAAGATTCAAAGAGAGTGAGATGCCAGCTCCTTTCATTCAGTCAGTAGCTTCAAACATTTCTGGTATATGAATAACATGATGTTTTTCAATGGCAAAAATCAATGAATATTGTAAATGCACAAACAGTAATTTCTCCGCATTGCAAGGTGCAATTCTGAAATTTTTTGCTTTTTCCTGCTCCACTTAGCATGATAAAGAAGATTCAAAGAGAGTGAGATGCCAGCTCCTTTCATTCAGTCAGTAGCTTCAATCATTTCTGGACGTTTTTCAATGGCAAAAATCAATGAATATTGTAAATGCACAAACAGTAATTTCTCCGCATTGCAAGGTGCAATTCTGAAATTTTTTGCTTTTTCCTGCTCCTCTTAGCATGACAAAGAAGATTCAAAGAGAGTAAGATGCCAGCTCCTTTCATTCAGTCAGTAGCTTCTATCATTTCTGGTATATGAATAACATGATGTTTTTCAATGGCAAAAATCAATGAATATTGTAAATGCACAAACAGTAATTTCTCCGCATTGCAAGGTGCAATTCTGAAATTTTTTGCTTTTTCCTGCTCCTCTTAGCATGATAAAGAAGATTCAAAGAGAGTGAGATGCCAGCTCCTTTCATTCAGTCAGTAGCTTCAATCATTTCTGGACGTTTTTCAATGGCAAAAATCAATGAATATTGTAAATGCACAAACAGTAATTTCTCCGCATTGCAAGGTGCAATTCTGAAATTTTTTGCTTTTTCCTGCTCCTCTTAGCATGATAAAGAAGATTCAAAGAGAGTGAGATGCCAGCTCCTTTCATTCAGTCAGTAGCTTCAATCATTTCTGGATGTTTTTCAATGGCAAAAATCAATGAATATTGTAAATGCACAAACTGTAATTTCTCCGCATTGCAAGGTGCAATTCTGAAATTTTTTGCTTTTTCCTGCTCCTCTTAGCATGATAAAGAAGATTCAAAGAGAGTGAGATGCCAGCTCCTTTCATTCAGTCAGTAGCTTCAATCATTTCTGGACGTTTTTCAATGGCAAAAATCAATGAATATTGTAAATGCACAAACAGTAATTTCTCCGCATTGCAAGGTGCAATTCTGAAATTTTTTGCTTTTTCCTGCTCCTCTTAGCATGATAAAGAAGATTCAAAGAGAGTGAGATGCCAGCTCCTTTCATTCAGTCAGTACCTTCAATCATTTCTGGATGTTTTTCAATGGCAAAAATCAATGAATATTGTAAATGCACAAACAGTAATTTCTCCGCATTGCAAGGTGCAATTCTGAAATTTTTTTGCTTTTTCCCGCTCCTCTTAGCATGATAAAGAAGATTCAAAGAGAGTGAGGTGCCAGCTCCTTTCATTCAGTCAGTAGCTTCAAACATTTCTGGTATATGAATAACATGTTTTTCAATGGCAAAAATCATTGAATATTGTAAATGCACAAACAGTAATTTCTCCGCATTGCAAGGTGCAATTCTGAAATTTTTTGATTTTTCCTGCTCCTCTTAGCATGATAAAGAAGATTCAAAGAGAGTGAGATGCCAGCTCCTTTCATTCAGTCAGTAGCTTCAATCATTTCTGGACGTTTTTCAATGGCAAAAATCAATGAATATTGTAAATGCACAAACAGTAATTTCTCCGCATTGCAAGGTGCAATTCTGAAATTTTTTGCTTTTTCCTGCTCCTCTTAGCATGATAAAGAAGATTCAAAGAGAGTGAGATGCCAGCTCCTTTCATTCAGTCAGTAGCTTCAATCATTTCTGGACGTTTTTCAATGGCAAAAATCAATGAATATTGTAAATGCACAAACAGTAATTTCTCCGCATTGCAAGGTGCAATTCTGAAATTTTTTGCTTTTTCCTGCTCCTCTTAGCATGATAAAGAAGATTCAAAGAGAGTGAGATGCCAGCTCCTTTCATTCAGTCAGTAGCTTCAAACATTTCTGGTATATGAATAACATGATGTTTTTCAATGGCAAAAATCAATGAATATTGTAAATGCACAAACAGTAATTTCTCCGCATTGCAAGGTGCAAGTCTGAAATTTTTTGCTTTTTCCTGCTCCTCTTAGCATGATAAAGAAGATTCAAAGAGAGTGAGATGCCAGCTACTTTCATTCAGTCAGTAGCTTCAATCATTTCTGGACGTTTTTCAATGGTAAAAATCAATGAATATTGTAAATGCACAAACAGTAATTTCTCCACATTGCAAGGTGCAATTCTGAAATTTTTTGCTTTTTCCTGCTCCTCTTAGCATGATAAAGAAGATTCAAAGAGAGTGAGATGCCAGCTCCTTTCATTCAGTCAGTAGCTTCAAACATTTCTGGTATATGAATAACATGATGTTTTTCAATGGCAAAAATCAATGAATATTGTAAATGCACAAACAGTAATTTCTCCGCATTGCAAGGTGCAATTCTGAAATTTTTTGCTTTTTCCTGCTCCTCTTAGCATGATAAAGAAGATTCAAAGAGAGTGAGATGCCAGCTCCTTTCATTCAGTCAGTAGCTTCAAACATTTCTGGTATATGAATAACATGATGTTTTTCAATGGCAAAAATCAATGAATATTGTAAATGCACAAAGAGTAATTTCTCCGCATTGCAAGGTGCAATTCTGAAATTTTTTGCTTTTTCCTGCTCCTCTTAGCATGATAAAGAAGATTCAAAGAGAGTGAGATGCCAGCTCCTTTCATTCAGTCAGTAGCTTCAATCATTTCTGGACATTTTTCAATGGCAAAAATCAATGAATATTGTAAATGCACAAACAGTAATTTCTCCGCATTGCAAGGTGCAATTCTGAAATTTTTTGCTTTTTCCTGCTCCTCTTAGCATGATAAAGAAGATTCAAAGAGAGTGAGATGCCAGCTCCTTTCATTCAGTCAGTAGCTTCAATCATTTCTGGACGTTTTTCAATGGCAAAAATCAATGAATATTGTAAATGCACAAACAGTAATTTCTCCGCATTGCAAGGTGCAATTCTGAAATTTTTTGCTTTTTCCTGCTCCTCTTAGCATGATAAAGAAGATTCAAAGAGAGTGAGATGCCAGCTCCTTTCATTCAGTCAGTAGCTTCAAACATTTCTGGTATATGAATAACATGATGTTTTTCAATGGCAAAAATCAATGAATATTGTAAAAGCACAAACAGTAATTTCTCCGCATTGCAAGGTGCAATTCTGAAATTTTTTGCTTTTTCCTGCTCCTCTTAGCATGATAAAGAAGATTCAAAGAGAGTGAGATGCCAGCTCCTTTCATTCAGTCAGTAGCTTCAATCATTTCTGGACGTTTTTCAATGGCAAAAATCAATGAATATTGTAAATGCACAAACAGTAATTTCTCCGCATTGCAAGGTGCAATTCTGAAATTTTTTGCTTTTTCCTGCTCCTCTTAGCATGATAAAGAAGATTCAAAGAGAGTGAGATGCCAGCTCCTTTCATTCAGTCAGTAGCTTCAATCATTTCTGGACGTTTTTCAATGGCAAAAATCAATGAATATTGTAAATGCACAAACAGTAATTTCTCCGCATTGCAAGGTGCAATTCTGAAATTTTTTGCTTTTTCCTGCTCCTCTTAGCATGACAAAGAAGATTCAAAGAGAGTAAGATGCCAGCTCCTTTCATTCAGTCAGTAGCTTCAATCATTTCTGGTATATGAATAACATGATGTTTTTCAATGGCAAAAATCAATGAATATTGTAAATGCACAAACAGTAATTTCTCTGCATTGCAAGGTGCAATTCTGAAATTTTTTGCTTTTTCCTGCTCCTCTTAGCATGATAAAGAAGATTCAAAGAGAGTGAGATGCCAGCTCCTTTCATTCAGTCAGTAGCTTCTATCATTTCTGGACGTTTTTCAATGGCAAAAATCAATGAATATTGTAAATGCACAAACAGTAATTTCTCCGCATTGCAAGGTGCAATTCTGAAATTTTTTGCTTTTTCCTGCTCCTCTTAGCATGATAAAGAAGATTCAAAGAGAGTGAGATGCCAGCTCCTTTCATTCAGTCAGTAGCTTCAATCATTTCTGGACGTTTTTCAATGGCAAAAATCAATGAATATTGTAAATGCACAAACAGTAATTTCTCCGCATTGCAAGGTGCAATTCTGAAATTTTTTGCTTTTTCCTGCTCCTCTTAGCATGATAAAGAAGATTCAAAGAGAGTGAGATGCCAGCTCCTTTCATTCAGTCAGTAGCTTCAAACATTTCTGGTATATGAATAACATGATGTTTTTCAATGGCAAAAATCAATGAATATTGTATAAGCACAAACAGTAATTTCTCCGCATTGCAAGGTGCAATTCTGAAATTTTTTGCTTTTTCCTGCTCCTCTTAGCATGATAAAGAAGATTCAAAGAGAGTGAGATGCCAGCTCCTTTCATTCAGTCAGTAGCTTCAATCATTTCTGGACGTTTTTCAATGGCAAAAATCAATGAATATTGTAAATGCACAAACAGAAATTTCTCCGCATTGCAAGGTGCAATTCTGAAATTTTTTGCTTTTTCCTGCTCCTCTTAGCATGATAAAGAAGATTCACAGAGAGTGAGATGCCAGCTTCTTTCATTCAGTCAGTAGCTTCAATCATTTCTGGTATATGAATAACATGATGTTTTTCAATGGCAAAAATCAATGAATATTGTAAATGCACAAACAGTAATTTCTCCGCATTGCAAGTTGCAATTCTGAAATTTTTTGCTTTTTCCTGCTCCTCTTAGCATGATAAAGAAGATTCAAAGAGAGTGAGATGCCAGCTCCTTTCATTCAGTCAGTAGCTTCAATCATTTCTGGACGTTTTTCAATGGCAAAAATCAATGAATATTGTAAATGCACAAACAGTAATTTCTCCGCATTGCAAGGTGCAATTCTGAAATTTTTTGCTTTTTCCTGCTCCTCTTAGCATGATAAAGAAGATTCAAAGAGAGTGAGATGCCAGCTCCTTTCATTCAGTCAGTAGCTTCAATCATTTCTGGACGTTTTTCAATGGCAAAAATCAATGAATATTGTAAATGCACAAACAGTAATTTCTCCGCATTGCAAGGTGCAATTCTGAAATTTTTTGCTTTTTCCTGCTCCTCTTAGCATGATAAAGAAGATTCAAAGAGAGTGAGATGCCAGCTCCTTTCATTCAGTCAGTAGCTTCAAACATTTCTGGTATATGAATAACATGATGTTTTTCAATGGCAAAAATCAATGAATATTGTAAAAGCACAAACAGTAATTTCTCCGCATTGCAAGGTGCAATTCTGAAATTTTTTGCTTTTTCCTGCTCCTCTTAGCATGATAAAGAAGATTCAAAGAGAGTGAGATGCCAGCTCCTTTCATTCAGTCAGTAGCTTCAATCATTTCTGGACGTTTTTCAATGGCAAAAATCAATGAATATTGTAAATGCACAAACAGTAATTTCTCCGCATTGCAAGGTGCAATTCTGAAATTTTTTGCTTTTTCCTGCTCCTCTTAGCATGATAAAGAAGATTCAAAGAGAGTGAGATGCCAGCTCCTTTCATTCAGTCAGTAGCTTCAATCATTTCTGGACGTTTTTCAATGGCAAAAATCAATGAATATTGTAAATGCACAAACAGTAATTTCTCCGCATTGCAAGGTGCAATTCTGAAATTTTTTGCTTTTTCCTGCTCCTCTTAGCATGATAAAGAAGATTCAAAGAGAGTGAGATGCCAGCTCCTTTCATTCAGTCAGTAGCTTCAATCATTTCTGGTATATGAATAACATGATGTTTTTCAATGGCAAAAATCAATGAATATTGTAAATGCACAAACAGTAATTTCTCCGCATTGCAAGTTGCAATTCTGAAATTTTTTGCTTTTTCCTGCTCCTCTTAGCATGATAAAGAAGATTCAAAGAGAGTGAGATGCCAGCTCCTTTCATTCAGTCAGTAGCTTCAATCATTTCTGGACGTTTTTCAATGGCAAAAATCAATGAATATTGTAAATGCACAAACAGTAATTTCTCCGCATTGCAAGGTGCAATTCTGAAATTTTTTGCTTTTTCCTGCTCCTCTTAGCATGATAAAGAAGATTCAAAGAGAGTGAGATGCCAGCTCCATTCATTCAGTCAGTAGCTTCAATCATTTCTGGACGTTTTTCAATGGCAAAAATCAATGAATATTGTAAATGCACAAACAGTAATTTCTCCGCATTGCAAGGTGCAATTCTAAAATTTTTTGCTTTTTCCTCCTCTTAGCATGATAAAGAAGATTCAAAGAGAGTGAGATGCCAGCTCCTTTCATTCAGTCAGTAGCTTCAAACATTTCTGGTATATGAATAACATGATGTTTTTCAATGGCAAAAATCAATGAATATTGTAAAAGCACAAACAGTAATTTCTCCGCATTGCAAGGTGCAATTCTGAAATTTTTTGCTTTTTCCTGCTCCTCTTAGCATGATAAAGAAGATTCAAAGAGAGTGAGATGCCAGCTCCTTTCATTCAGTCAGTAGCTTCAATCATTTCTGGACGTTTTTCAATGGCAAAAATCAATGAATATTGTAAATGCACAAACAGTAATTTCTCCGCATTGCAAGGTGCAATTCTGAAATTTTTTGCTTTTTCCTGCTCCTCTTAGCATGATAAAGAAGATTCAAAGAGAGTGAGATGCCAGCTCCTTTCATTCAGTCAGTAGCTTCAATCATTTCTGGTATATGAATAACATGATGTTTTTCAATGGCAAAAATCAATGAATATTGTAAATGCACAAACAGTAATTTCTCCACATTGCAAGGTGCAATTCTGAAATTTTTTGCTTTTTACTGCTCCTCTTAGCATGATAAAGAAGATTCAAAGAGAGTGAGATGCCAGCTCCTTTCATTCAGTCAGTAGCTTCAATCATTTCTGGACGTTTTTCAATGGCAAAAATCAATGAATATTGTAAATGCACAAACAGTAATTTCTCCGCATTGCAAGGTGCAATTCTGAAATTTTTTGCTTTTTCCTGCTCCTCTTAGCATGATAAAGAAGATTCAAAGAGAGCGAGATGCCAGCTCCTTTCATTCAGTCAGTAGCTTCAATCATTTCTGGTATATGAATAACATGATGTTTTTCAATGGCAAAAATCAATGAATATTGTAAATGCACAAACAGTAATTTCTCCGCATTGCAAGGTGCAATTCTGAAATTTTTTGCTTTTTCCTGCTCCTCTTAGCATGATAAAGAAGATTCAAAGAGAGTGAGATGCCAGCTCCTTTCATTCAGTCAGTAGCTTCAATCATTTCTGGACGTTTTTCAATGGCAAAAATCAATGAATATTGTAAATGCACAAACAGTAATTTCTCCGCATTGCAAGGTGCAATTCTGAAATTTTTTGCTTTTTCCTGCTCCTCTTAGCATGATAAAGAAGATTCAAAGAGAGTGAGATGCCAGCTCCTTTCATTCAGTCAGTAGCTTCAATCATTTCTGGACGTTTTTCAATGGCAAAAATCAATGAATATTGTAAATGCACAAACAGTAATTTCTCCGCATTGCAAGGTGCAATTCTGAAATTTTTTGCTTTTTCCTGCTCCTCTTAGCATGATAAAGAAGATTCAAAGAGAGTGAGATGCCAGCTCCTTTCATTCAGTCAGTAGCTTCAATCATTTCTGGTATATGAATAACATGATGTTTTTCAATGGCAAAAATCAATGAATATTGTAAATGCACAAACAGTAATTTCTCCGCATTGCAAGGTGCAATTCTGAAATTTTTTGCTTTTTCCTGCTCCTCTTAGCATGATAAAGAAGATTCAAAGAGAGTGAGATGCCAGCTCCTTTCATTCAGTCAGCAGCTTCAATCATTTCTGGACATTTTTCAATGGCAAAAATCAATGAATATTGTAAATGCACAAACAGTAATTTCTCCGCATTGCAAGGTGCAATTCTGAAATTTTTTGCTTTTTCCTGCTCCTCTTAGCATGATAAAGAAGATTCAAAGAGAGTGAGATGCCAGCTCCTTTCATTCAGTCAGTAGCTTCAAACATTTCTGGTATATGAATAACATGATGTTTTTCAATGGCAAAAATCAATGAATATTGTAAAAGCACAAACAGTAATTTCTCCGCATTGCAAGGTGCAATTCTGAAATTTTTTGCTTTTTCCTGCTCCTCTTAGCATGATAAAGAAGATTCAAAGAGAGTGAGATGCCAGCTCCTTTCATTCAGTCAGTAGCTTCAATCATTTCTGGACATTTTTCAATGGCAAAAATCAATGAATATTGTAAATGCACAAACAGTAATTTCTCCGCATTGCAAGGTGCAATTCTGAAATTTTTTGCTTTTTCCTGCTCCTCTTAGCATGATAAAGAAGATTCAAAGAGAGTGAGATGCCAGCTCCTTTCATTCAGTCAGTAGCTTCAATCATTTCTGGTATATGAATAACATGATATTTTTCAATGGCAAAAATCAATGAATATTGTAAATGCACAAACAGTAATTTCTCCGCATTGCAAGTTGCAATTCTGAAATTTTTTGCTTTTTCCTGCTCCTCTTAGCATGATAAAGAAGATTCAAAGAGAGTGAGATGCCAGCTCCTTTCATTCAGTCAGTAGCTTCAATTATTTCTGGACGTTTTTCAATGGCAAAAATCAATGAATATTGTAAATGCACAAACAGTAATTTCTCCGCATTGCAAGGTGCAATTCTGAAATTTTTTGCTTTTTCCTGCTCCTCATAGCATGATAAAGAAGATTCAAAGAGAGTGAGATGCCAGCTCCTTTCATTCAGTCAGTTGCTTCAATCATTTCTGGACGTTTTTCAATGGCAAAAATCAATGAATATTGTAAATGCACAAACAGTAATTTCTCCGCATTGCAAGGTGCAATTCTGAAATTTTTTGCTTTTTCCTGCTCCTCTTAGCATGATAAAGAAGATTCAAAGAGAGTGAGATGCCAGCTCCTTTCATTCAGTCAGTAGCTTCAATCATTTCTGGACGTTTTTCAATGGCAAAAATCAATGAATATTGTAAATGCACAAACAGTAATTTCTCCGCATTGCAAGGTGCAATTCTGAAATTTTTTGCTTTTTCCTGCTCCTCTTTGCATGATAAAGAAGATTCAAAGAGAGTGAGATGCCAGCTCCTTTCATTCAGTCAGTAGCTTCAATCATTTCTGGTATATGAATAACATGATGTTTTTCAATGGCAAAAATCAATGAATATTGTAAATGCACAAACAGTAATTTCTCCGCATTGCAAGGTGCAATTCTGAAATTTTTGGCTTTTTCCTGCTCCTCTTAGCATGATAAAGAAGATTCAAAGAGAGTGAGATGCCAGCTCCTTTCATTCAGTCAGTAGCTTCAATCATTTCTGGATGTTTTTCAATGGCAAAAATCAATGAATATTGTAAATGCACAAACAGTAATTTCTCCGCATTGCAAGGTGCAATTCTGAAATTTCTTGCATTTTCCTGCTCCTCTTAGCATGATAAAGAAGATTCAAAGAGAGTGAGATGCCAGCTCCTTTCATTCAGTCAGTAGCTTCAATCATTTCTGGACGTTTTTCAATGGCAAAAATCAATGAATATTGTAAATGCACAAACAGTAATTTCTCCGCATTGCAAGGTGCAATTCTGAAATTTTTTGCTTTTTCCTGCTCCTCTTAGCATGATAAAGAAGATTCAAAGAGAGTGAGATGCCAGCTCCTTTCATTCAGTCAGTAGCTTCAAACATTTCTGGTATATGAATAACATGATGTTTTTCAATGGCAAAAATCAATGAATATTGTAAATGCACAAACAGTAATTTCTCCGCATTGCAAGGTGCAATTCTGAAATTTTTTGCTTTTTCCTGCTCCTCTTAGCATGATAAAGAAGATTCAAAGAGAGTGAGATGCCAGCTCCTTTCATTCAGTCAGTAGCTTCAATCATTTCTGGACGTTTTTCAATGGCAAAAATCAATGAATATTGTAAATGCACAAACAGTAATTTCTCCGCATTGCAAGGTGCAATTCTGAAATTTTTTGCTTTTTCCTGCTCCTCTTAGCATGATAAAGAAGATTCAAAGAGAGTGAGATGCCAGCTTCTTTCATTCAGTCAGTAGCTTCAAACATTTCTGGGATATGAATAACATGATGTTTTTCAATGGCAAAAATTAATGAATATTGTAAATGCACAAACAGTAATTTCTCCGCATTGCAAGGTGCAATTCTGAAATTTTTTGCTTTTTCCTGCTCCTCTTAGCATGATAAAGAAGATTCAAAGAGAGTGAGATGCCAGCTCCTTTCATTCAGTCAGTAGCTTCAATCATTTCTGGACGTTTTTCAATGGCAAAAATCAATGAATATTGTAAATGCACAAACAGTAATTTCTCCGCATTGCAAGGTGCAATTCTGAAATTTTTTGCTTTTTCCTGCTCCTCTTAGCATGATAAAGAAGATTCAAAGAGAGTGAGATGCCAGCTCCTTTCATTCAGTCAGTAGCTTCAATCATTTCTGGACGTTTTTCAATGGCAAAAATCAATGAATATTGTAAATGCACAAACAGTAATTTCTCCGCATTGCAAGGTGCAATTCTGAAATTTTTTGCTTTTTCCTGCTCCTCTTAGCATGATAAAGAAGATTCAAAGAGAGTGAGATGCCAGCTCCTTTCATTCAGTCAGTAGCTTCAATCATTTCTGGTATATGAATAACATGATGTTTTTCAATGGCAAAAATCAATGAATATTGTAAATGCACAAACAGTAATTTCTCCGCATTGCAAGTTGCAATTCTGAAATTTTTTGCTTTTTCCTGCTCCTCTTAGCATGATAAAGAAGATTCAAAGAGAGTGAGATGCCAGCTCCTTTCATTCAGTCAGTAGCTTCAATCATTTCTGGACGTTTTTCAATGGCAAAAATCAATGAATATTGTAAATGCACAAACAGTAATTTCTCCGCATTGCAAGGTGCAATTCTGAAATTTTTTGCTTTTTCCTGCTCCTCTTAGCATGATAAAGAAGATTCAAAGAGAGTGAGATGCCAGCTCCTTTCATTCAGTCAGTAGCTTCAATCATTTCTGGACGTTTTTCAATGGCAAAAATCAATGAATATTGTAAATGCACAAACAGTAATTTCTCCGCATTGCAAGGTGCAATTCTGAAATTTTTTGCTTTTTCCTGCTCCTCTTAGCATGATAAAGAAGATTCAAAGAGAGTGAGATGCCAGCTCCTTTCATTCAGTCAGTAGCTTCAATCATTTCTGGACGTTTTTCAATGGCAAAAATCAATGAATATTGTAAATGCACAAACAGTAATTTCTCCGCATTGCAAGGTGCAATTCTGAAATTTTTTGCTTTTTCCTGCTCCTCTTAGCATGATAAAGAAGATTCAAAGAGAGTGAGATGCCAGCTCCTTTCATTCAGTCAGTAGCTTCAATCATTTCTGGTATATGAATAACATGATGTTTTTCAATGGCAAAAATCAATGAATATTGTAAATGCACAAACAGTAATTTCTCCGCATTGCAAGTTGCAATTCTGAAATTTTTTGCTTTTTCCTGCTCCTCTTAGCATGATAAAGAAGATTCAAAGAGAGTGAGATGCCAGCTCCTTTCATTCAGTCAGTAGCTTCAATCATTTCTGGACGTTTTTCAATGGCAAAAATCAATGAATATTGTAAATGCACAAACAGTAATTTCTCCGCATTGCAAGGTGCAATTCTGAAATTTTTTGCTTTTTCCTGCTCCTCTTAGCATGATAAAGAAGATTCAAAGAGAGTGAGATGCCAGCTCCTTTCATTCAGTCAGTAGCTTCAATCATTTCTGGACGTTTTTCAATGGCAAAAATCAATGAATATTGTAAATGCACAAACAGTAATTTCTCCGCATTGCAAGGTGCAATTCTGAAATTTTTTGCTTTTTCCTGCTCCTCTTAGCATGATAAAGAGGATTCAAAGAGAGTGAGATGCCAGCTCCTTTCATTCAGTCAGTAGCTTCAAACATTTCTGGTATATGAATAACATGATGTTTTTCAATGGCAAAAATCAATGAATATTGTAAATGCACAAACAGTAATTTCTCCGCATTGCAAGGTGCAATTCTGAAATTTTTTGCTTTTTCCTGCTCCTCTTAGCATGATAAAGAAGATTCAAAGAGAGTGAGATGCCAGCTCCTTTCATTCAGTCAGTAGCTTCAATCATTTCTGGACGTTTTTCAATGGCAAAAATCAATGAATATTGTAAATGCACAAACAGTAATTTCTCCGCATTGCAAGGTGCAATTCTGAAATTTTTTGCTTTTTCCTGCTCCTCTTAGCATGATAAAGAAGATTCAAAGAGAGTGAGATGCCAGCTTCTTTCATTCAGTCAGTAGCTTCAAACATTTCTGGGATATGAATAACATGATGTTTTTCAATGGCAAAAATTAATGAATATTGTAAATGCACAAACAGTAATTTCTCCGCATTGCAAGGTGCAATTCTGAAATTTTTTGCTTTTTCCTGCTCCTCTTAGCATGATAAAGAAGATTCAAAGAGAGTGAGATGCCAGCTCCTTTCATTCAGTCAGTAGCTTCAATCATTTCTGGACGTTTTTCAATGGCAAAAATCAATGAATATTGTAAATGCACAAACAGTAATTTCTCCGCATTGCAAGGTGCAATTCTGAAATTTTTTGCTTTTTCCTGCTCCTCTTAGCATGATAAAGAAGATTCAAAGAGAGTGAGATGCCAGCTCCTTTCATTCAGTCAGTAGCTTCAATCATTTCTGGACGTTTTTCAATGGCAAAAATCAATGAATATTGTAAATGCACAAACAGTAATTTCTCCGCATTGCAAGGTGCAATTCTGAAATTTTTTGCTTTTTCCTGCTCCTCTTAGCATGATAAAGAAGATTCAAAGAGAGTGAGATGCCAGCTCCTTTCATTCAGTCAGTAGCTTCAAACATTTCTGGTATATGAATAACATGATGTTTTTCAATGGCAAAAATCAATGAATATTGTAAATGCACAAACAGTAATTTCTCCGCATTGCAAGGTGCAATTCTGAAATTTTTTGCTTTTTCCTGCTCCTCTTAGCATGATAAAGAAGATTCAAGGAGAGTGAGATGCCAGCTCCTTTCATTCAGTCAGTAGCTTCAATCATTTCTGGACGTTTTTCAATGGCAAAAATCAATGAATATTGTAAATGCACAAACAGTAATTTCTCCGCATTGCAAGGTGCAATTCTGAAATTTTTTGCTTTTTCCTGCTCCTCTTAGCATGATAAAGAAGATTCAAAGAGAGTGAGATGCCAGCTTCTTTCATTCAGTCAGTAGCTTCAAACATTTCTGGGATATGAATAACATGATGTTTTTCAATGGCAAAAATTAATGAATATTGTAAATGCACAAACAGTAATTTCTCCGCATTGCAAGGTGCAATTCTGAAATTTTTTGCTTTTTCCTGCTCCTCTTAGCATGATAAAGAAGATTCAAAGAGAGTGAGATGCCAGCTCCTTTCATTCAGTCAGTAGCTTCAATCATTTCTGGACGTTTTTCAATGGCAAAAATCAATGAATATTGTAAATGCACAAACAGTAATTTCTCCGCATTGCAAGGTGCAATTCTGAAATTTTTTGCTTTTTCCTGCTCCTCTTAGCATGATAAAGAAGATTCAAAGAGAGTGAGATGCCAGCTCCTTTCATTCAGTCAGTAGCTTCAATCATTTCTGGACGTTTTTCAATGGCAAAAATCAATGAATATTGTAAATGCACAAACAGTAATTTCTCCGCATTGCAAGGTGCAATTCTGAAATTTTTTGCTTTTTCCTGCTCCTCTTAGCATGATAAAGAAGATTCAAAGAGAGTGAGATGCCAGCTCCTTTCATTCAGTCAGTAGCTTCAATCATTTCTGGTATATGAATAACATGATGTTTTTCAATGGCAAAAATCAATGAATATTGTAAATGCACAAACAGTAATTTCTCCGCATTGCAAGTTGCAATTCTGAAATTTTTTGCTTTTTCCTGCTCCTCTTAGCATGATAAAGAAGATTCAAAGAGAGTGAGATGCCAGCTCCTTTCATTCAGTCAGTAGCTTCAATCATTTCTGGACGTTTTTCAATGGCAAAAATCAATGAATATTGTAAATGCACAAACTGTAATTTCTCCGCATTGCAAGGTGCAATTCTGAAATTTTTTGCTTTTTCCTGCTCCTCTTAGCATGATAAAGAAGATTCAAAGAGAGTGAGATGCCAGCTCCTTTCATTCAGTCAGTAGCTTCAATCATTTCTGGACGTTTTTCAATGGCAAAAATCAATGAATATTGTAAATGCACAAACAGTAATTTCTCCGCATTGCAAGGTGCAATTCTGAAATTTTTTGCTTTTTCCTGCTCCTCTTAGCATGATAAAGAAGATTCAAAGAGAGTGAGATGCCAGCTCCTTTCATTCAGTCAGTAGCTTCAAACATTTCTGGTATATGAATAACATGATGTTTTTCAATGGCAAAAATCAATGAATATTGTAAAAGCACAAACAGTAATTTCTCCGCATTGCAAGGTGCAATTCTGAAATTTTTTGCTTTTTCCTGCTCCTCTTAGCATGATAAAGAAGATTCAAAGAGAGTGAGATGCCAGCTCCTTTCATTCAGTCAGTAGCTTCAATCATTTCTGGACGTTTTTCAATGGCAAAAATCAATGAATATTGTAAATGCACAAACAGTAATTTCTCCGCATTGCAAGGTGCAATTCTGAAATTTTTTGCTTTTTCCTGCTCCTCTTAGCATGATAAAGAAGATTCAAAGAGAGTGAGATGCCAGCTCCTTTCATTCAGTCAGTAGCTTCAATCATTTCTGGTATATGAATAACATGATGTTTTTCAATGGCAAAAATCAATGAATATTGTAAATGCACAAACAGTAATTTCTCCACATTGCAAGGTGCAATTCTGAAATTTTTTGCTTTTTCCTGCTCCTCTTAGCATGATAAAGAAGATTCAAAGAGAGTGAGATGCCAGCTCCTTTCATTCAGTCAGTAGCTTCAATCATTTCTGGACGTTTTTCAATGGCAAAAATCAATGAATATTGTAAATGCACAAACAGTAATTTCTCCGCATTGCAAGGTGCAATTCTGAAATTTTTTGCTTTTTCCTGCTCCTCTTAGCATGATAAAGAAGATTCAAAGAGAGCGAGATGCCAGCTCCTTTCATTCAGTCAGTAGCTTCAATCATTTCTGGTATATGAATAACATGATGTTTTTCAATGGCAAAAATCAATGAATATTGTAAATGCACAAACAGTAATTTCTCCGCATTGCAAGGTGCAATTCTGAAATTTTTTGCTTTTTCCTGCTCCTCTTAGCATGATAAAGAAGATTCAAAGAGAGTGAGATGCCAGCTCCTTTCATTCAGTCAGTAGCTTCAATCATTTCTGGACGTTTTTCAATGGCAAAAATCAATGAATATTGTAAATGCACAAACAGTAATTTCTCCGCATTGCAAGGTGCAATTCTGAAATTTTTTGCTTTTTCCTGCTCCTCTTAGCATGATAAAGAAGATTCAAAGAGAGTGAGATGCCAGCTCCTTTCATTCAGTCAGTAGCTTCAAACATTTCTGGTATATGAATAACATGATGTTTTTCAATGGCAAAAATCAATGAATATTGTAAATGCACAAACAGTAATTTCTCCGCATTGCAAGGTGCAATTCTGAAATTTTTTGCTTTTTCCTGCTCCTCTTAGCATGATAAAGAAGATTCAAAGAGAGTGAGATGCCAGCTCCTTTCATTCAGTCAGTAGCTTCAATCATTTCTGGACGTTTTTCAATGGCAAAAATCAATGAATATTGTAAATGCACAAACAGTAATTTCTCCGCATTGCAAGGTGCAATTCTGATATTTTTTGCTTTTTCCTGCTCCTCTTAGCATGATAAAGAAGATTCAAAGAGAGTGAGATGCCAGCTCCTTTCATTCAGTCAGTAGCTTCAATCATTTCTGGACGTTTTTCAATGGCAAAAATCAATGAATATTGTAAATGCACAAACAGTAATTTCTCCGCATTGCAAGGTGCAATTCTGAAATTTTTTGCTTTTTCCTGCTCCTCTTAGCATGATAAAGAAGATTCAAAGAGAGTGAGATGCCAGCTCCTTTCATTCAGTCAGTAGCTTCAATCATTTCTGGTATATGAATAACATGATGTTTTTCAATGGCAAAAATCAATGAATATTGTAAATGCACAAACAGTAATTTCTCCGCATTGCAAGGTGCAATTCTGAAATTTTTTGCTTTTTCCTGCTCCTCTTAGCATGATAAAGAAGATTCAAAGAGAGTGAGATGCCAGCTCCTTTCATTCAGTCAGCAGCTTCAATCATTTCTGGACATTTTTCAATGGCAAAAATCAATGAATATTGTAAATGCACAAACAGTAATTTCTCCGCATTGCAAGGTGCAATTCTGGAATTTTTTGCTTTTTCCTGCTCCTCTTAGCATGATAAAGAAGATTCAAAGAGAGTGAGATGCCAGCTCCTTTCATTCAGTCAGTAGCTTCAAACATTTCTGGTATATGAATAACATGATGTTTTTCAATGGCAAAAATCAATGAATATTGTAAAAGCACAAACAGTAATTTCTCCGCATTGCAAGGTGCAATTCTGAAATTTTTTGCTTTTTCCTGCTCCTCTTAGCATGATAAAGAAGATTCAAAGAGAGTGAGATGCCAGCTCCTTTCATTCAGTCAGTAGCTTCAATCATTTCTGGACGTTTTTCAATGGCAAAAATCAATGAATATTGTAAATGCACAAACAGTAATTTCTCCGCATTGCAAGGTGCAATTCTGAAATTTTTTGCTTTTTCCTGCTCCTCTTAGCATGATAAAGAAGATTCAAAGAGAGTGAGATGCCAGCTCCTTTCATTCAGTCACTAGCTTCAATCATTTCTGGTATATGAATAACATGATGTTTTTCAATGGCAAAAATCAATGAATATTGTAAATGCACAAACAGTAATTTCTCCGCATTGCAAGTTGCAATTCTGAAATTTTTTGCTTTTTCCTGCTCCTCTTAGCATGATAAAGAAGATTCAAAGAGAGTGAGATGCCAGCTCCTTTCATTCAGTCAGTAGCTTCAATTATTTCTGGACGTTTTTCAATGGCAAAAATCAATGAATATTGTAAATGCACAAACAGTAATTTCTCCGCATTGCAAGGTGCAATTCTGAAATTTTTTGCTTTTTCCTGCTCCTCTTAGCATGATAAAGAAGATTCAAAGAGAGTGAGATGCCAGCTCCTTTCATTCAGTCAGTTGCTTCAATCATTTCTGGACGTTTTTCAATGGCAAAAATCAGTGAATATTGCAAATGCACAAACAGTAATTTCTCCGCATTGCAAGGTGCAATTCTGAAATTTTTTGCTTTTTCCTGCTCCTCTTAGCATGATAAAGAAGATTCAAAGAGAGTGAGATGCCAGCTCCTTTCATTCAGTCAGTAGCTTCAATCATTTCTGGACGTTTTTCAATGGCAAAAATCAATGAATATTGTAAATGCACAAACAGTAATTTCTCCGCATTGCAAGGTGCAATTCTGAAATTTTTTGCTTTTTCCTGCTCCTCTTTGCATGATAAAGAAGATTCAAAGAGAGTGAGATGCCAGCTCCTTTCATTCAGTCAGTAGCTTCAATCATTTCTGGTATATGAATAACATGATGTTTTTCAATGGCAAAAATCAATGAATATTGTAAATGCACAAACAGTAATTTCTCCGCATTGCAAGGTGCAATTCTGAAATTTTTGGCTTTTTCCTGCTCCTCTTAGCATGATAAAGAAGATTCAAAGAGAGTGAGATGCCAGCTCCTTTCATTCAGTCAGTAGCTTCAATCATTTCTGGATGTTTTTCAATGGCAAAAATCAATGAATATTGTAAATGCACAAACAGTAATTTCTCCGCATTGCAAGGTGCAATTCTGAAATTTTTTGCTTTTTCCTGCTCCTCTTAGCATGATAAAGAAGATTCAAAGAGAGTGAGATGCCAGCTCCTTTCATTCAGTCAGTTGCTTCAATCATTTCTGGACGTTTTTCAATGGCAAAAATCAGTAAATATTGCAAATGCACAAACAGTAATTTCTCCGCATTGCAAGGTGCAATTCTGAAATTTTTTGCTTTTTCCTGCTCCTCTTAGCATGATAAAGAAGATTCAAAGAGAGTGAGATGCCAGCTCCTTTCATTCAGTCAGTAGCTTCAATCATTTCTGGACGTTTTTCAATGGCAAAAATCAATGAATATTGTAAATGCACAAACAGTAATTTCTCCGCATTGCAAGGTGCAATTCTGAAATTTTTTGCTTTTTCCTGCTCCTCTTTGCATGATAAAGAAGATTCAAAGAGAGTGAGATGCCAGCTCCTTTCATTCAGTCAGTAGCTTCAATCATTTCTGGTATATGAATAACATGATGTTTTTCAATGGCAAAAATCAATGAATATTGTAAATGCACAAACAGTAATTTCTCCGCATTGCAAGGTGCAATTCTGAAATTTTTGGCTTTTTCCTGCTCCTCTTAGCATGATAAAGAAGATTCAAAGAGAGTGAGATGCCAGCTCCTTTCATTCAGTCAGTAGCTTCAATCATTTCTGGATGTTTTTCAATGGCAAAAATCAATGAATATTGTAAATGCACAAACAGTAATTTCTCCGCATTGCAAGGTGCAATTCTGAAATTTCTTGCATTTTCCTGCTCCTCTTAGCATGATAAAGAAGATTCAAAGAGAGTGAGATGCCAGCTCCTTTCATTCAGTCAGTAGCTTCAATCATTTCTGGACGTTTTTCAATGGCAAAAATCAATGAATATTGTAAATGCACAAACAGTAATTTCTCCGCATTGCAAGGTGCAATTCTGAAATTTTTTGCTTTTTCCTGCTCCTCTTAGCATGATAAAGAAGATTCAAAGAGAGTGAGATGCCAGCTCCTTTCATTCAGTCAGTAGCTTCAAACATTTCTGGTATATGAATAACATGATGTTTTTCAATGGCAAAAATCAATGAATATTGTAAATGCACAAACAGTAATTTCTCCGCATTGCAAGGTGCAATTCTGAAATTTTTTGCTTTTTCCTGCTCCTCTTAGCATGATAAAGAAGATTCAAAGAGAGTGAGATGCCAGCTCCTTTCATTCAGTCAGTAGCTTCAATCATTTCTGGTATATGAATAACATGATGTTTTTCAATGGCAAAAATCAATGAATATTGTAAATGCACAAACAGTAATTTCTCCGCATTGCAAGTTGCAATTCTGAAATTTTTTGCTTTTTCCTGCTCCTCTTAGCATGATAAAGAAGATTCAAAGAGAGTGAGATGCCAGCTCCTTTCATTCAGTCAGTAGCTTCAATCATTTCTGGACGTTTTTCAATGGCAAAAATCAATGAATATTGTAAATGCACAAACAGTAATTTCTCCGCATTGCAAGGTGCAATTCTGAAATTTTTTGCTTTTTCCTGCTCCTCTTAGCATGATAAAGAAGATTCAAAGAGAGTGAGATGCCAGCTCCTTTCATTCAGTCAGTAGCTTCAATCATTTCTGGACGTTTTTCAATGGCAAAAATCAATGAATATTGTAAATGCACAAACAGTAATTTCTCCGCATTGCAAGGTGCAATTCTGAAATTTTTTGCTTTTTCCTGCTCCTCTTAGCATGATAAAGAAGATTCAAAGAGAGTGAGATGCCAGCTCCTTTCATTCAGTCAGTAGCTTCAAACATTTCTGGTATATGAATAACATGATGTTTTTCAATGGCAAAAATCAATGAATATTGTAAAAGCACAAACAGTAATTTCTCCGCATTGCAAGGGGCAATTCTGAAATTTTTTGCTTTTTCCTGCTCCTCTTAGCATGATAAAGAAGATTCAAAGAGAGTGAGATGCCAGCTCCTTTCATTCAGTCAGTAGCTTCAATCATTTCTGGACGTTTTTCAATGGCAAAAATCAATGAATATTGTAAATGCACAAACAGTAATTTCTCCGCATTGCAAGGTGCAATTCTGAAATTTTTTGCTTTTTCCTGCTCCTCTTAGCATGATAAAGAAGATTCAAAGAGAGTGAGATGCCAGCTCCTTTCATTCAGTCACTAGCTTCAATCATTTCTGGTATATGAATAACATGATGTTTTTCAATGGCAAAAATCAATGAATATTGTAAATGCACAAACAGTAATTTCTCCGCATTGCAAGTTGCAATTCTGAAATTTTTTGCTTTTTCCTGCTCCTCTTAGCATGATAAAGAAGATTCAAAGAGAGTGAGATGCCAGCTCCTTTCATTCAGTCAGTAGCTTCAATTATTTCTGGACGTTTTTCAATGGCAAAAATCAATGAATATTGTAAATGCACAAACAGTAATTTCTCCGCATTGCAAGGTGCAATTCTGAAATTTTTTGCTTTTTCCTGCTCCTCTTAGCATGATAAAGAAGATTCAAAGAGAGTGAGATGCCAGCTCCTTTCATTCAGTCAGTTGCTTCAATCATTTCTGGACGTTTTTCAATGGCAAAAATCAGTGAATATTGCAAATGCACAAACAGTAATTTCTCCGCATTGCAAGGTGCAATTCTGAAATTTTTTGCTTTTTCCTGCTCCTCTTAGCATGATAAAGAAGATTCAAAGAGAGTGAGATGCCAGCTCCTTTCATTCAGTCAGTAGCTTCAATCATTTCTGGACGTTTTTCAATGGCAAAAATCAATGAATATTGTAAATGCACAAACAGTAATTTCTCCGCATTGCAAGGTGCAATTCTGAAATTTTTTGCTTTTTCCTGCTCCTCTTTGCATGATAAAGAAGATTCAAAGAGAGTGAGATGCCAGCTCCTTTCATTCAGTCAGTAGCTTCAATCATTTCTGGTATATGAATAACATGATGTTTTTCAATGGCAAAAATCAATGAATATTGTAAATGCACAAACAGTAATTTCTCCGCATTGCAAGGTGCAATTCTGAAATTTTTGGCTTTTTCCTGCTCCTCTTAGCATGATAAAGAAGATTCAAAGAGAGTGAGATGCCAGCTCCTTTCATTCAGTCAGTAGCTTCAATCATTTCTGGATGTTTTTCAATGGCAAAAATCAATGAATATTGTAAATGCACAAACAGTAATTTCTCCGCATTGCAAGGTGCAATTCTGAAATTTTTTGCTTTTTCCTGCTCCTCTTAGCATGATAAAGAAGATTCAAAGAGAGTGAGATGCCAGCTCCTTTCATTCAGTCAGTTGCTTCAATCATTTCTGGACGTTTTTCAATGGCAAAAATCAGTAAATATTGCAAATGCACAAACAGTAATTTCTCCGCATTGCAAGGTGCAATTCTGAAATTTTTTGCTTTTTCCTGCTCCTCTTAGCATGATAAAGAAGATTCAAAGAGAGTGAGATGCCAGCTCCTTTCATTCAGTCAGTAGCTTCAATCATTTCTGGACGTTTTTCAATGGCAAAAATCAATGAATATTGTAAATGCACAAACAGTAATTTCTCCGCATTGCAAGGTGCAATTCTGAAATTTTTTGCTTTTTCCTGCTCCTCTTTGCATGATAAAGAAGATTCAAAGAGAGTGAGATGCCAGCTCCTTTCATTCAGTCAGTAGCTTCAATCATTTCTGGTATATGAATAACATGATGTTTTTCAATGGCAAAAATCAATGAATATTGTAAATGCACAAACAGTAATTTCTCCGCATTGCAAGGTGCAATTCTGAAATTTTTGGCTTTTTCCTGCTCCTCTTAGCATGATAAAGAAGATTCAAAGAGAGTGAGATGCCAGCTCCTTTCATTCAGTCAGTAGCTTCAATCATTTCTGGATGTTTTTCAATGGCAAAAATCAATGAATATTGTAAATGCACAAACAGTAATTTCTCCGCATTGCAAGGTGCAATTCTGAAATTTCTTGCATTTTCCTGCTCCTCTTAGCATGATAAAGAAGATTCAAAGAGAGTGAGATGCCAGCTCCTTTCATTCAGTCAGTAGCTTCAATCATTTCTGGACGTTTTTCAATGGCAAAAATCAATGAATATTGTAAATGCACAAACAGTAATTTCTCCGCATTGCAAGGTGCAATTCTGAAATTTTTTGCTTTTTCCTGCTCCTCTTAGCATGATAAAGAAGATTCAAAGAGAGTGAGATGCCAGCTCCTTTCATTCAGTCAGTAGCTTCAAACATTTCTGGTATATGAATAACATGATGTTTTTCAATGGCAAAAATCAATGAATATTGTAAATGCACAAACAGTAATTTCTCCGCATTGCAAGGTGCAATTCTGAAATTTTTTGCTTTTTCCTGCTCCTCTTAGCATGATAAAGAAGATTCAAAGAGAGTGAGATGCCAGCTCCTTTCATTCAGTCAGTAGCTTCAATCATTTCTGGTATATGAATAACATGATGTTTTTCAATGGCAAAAATCAATGAATATTGTAAATGCACAAACAGTAATTTCTCCGCATTGCAAGTTGCAATTCTGAAATTTTTTGCTTTTTCCTGCTCCTCTTAGCATGATAAAGAAGATTCAAAGAGAGTGAGATGCCAGCTCCTTTCATTCAGTCAGTAGCTTCAATCATTTCTGGACGTTTTTCAATGGCAAAAATCAATGAATATTGTAAATGCACAAACAGTAATTTCTCCGCATTGCAAGGTGCAATTCTGAAATTTTTTGCTTTTTCCTGCTCCTCTTAGCATGATAAAGAAGATTCAAAGAGAGTGAGATGCCAGCTCCTTTCATTCAGTCAGTAGCTTCAATCATTTCTGGACGTTTTTCAATGGCAAAAATCAATGAATATTGTAAATGCACAAACAGTAATTTCTCCGCATTGCAAGGTGCAATTCTGAAATTTTTTGCTTTTTCCTGCTCCTCTTAGCATGATAAAGAAGATTCAAAGAGAGTGAGATGCCAGCTCCTTTCATTCAGTCAGTAGCTTCAAACATTTCTGGTATATGAATAACATGATGTTTTTCAATGGCAAAAATCAATGAATATTGTAAAAGCACAAACAGTAATTTCTCCGCATTGCAAGGGGCAATTCTGAAATTTTTTGCTTTTTCCTGCTCCTCTTAGCATGATAAAGAAGATTCAAAGAGAGTGAGATGCCAGCTCCTTTCATTCAGTCAGTAGCTTCAATCATTTCTGGACGTTTTTCAATGGCAAAAATCAATGAATATTGTAAATGCACAAACAGTAATTTCTCCGCATTGCAAGGTGCAATTCTGAAATTTTTTGCTTTTTCCTGCTCCTCTTAGCATGATAAAGAAGATTCAAAGAGAGTGAGATGCCAGCTCCTTTCATTCAGTCAGTAGCTTCAATCATTTCTGGTATATGAATAACATGATGTTTTTCAATGGCAAAAATCAATGAATATTGTAAATGCACAAACAGTAATTTCTCCACATTGCAAGGTGCAATTCTGAAATTTTTTGCTTTTTCCTGCTCCTCTTAGCATGATAAAGAAGATTCAAAGAGAGTGAGATGCCAGCTCCTTTCATTCAGTCAGTAGCTTCAATCATTTCTGGACGTTTTTCAATGGCAAAAATCAATGAATATTGTAAATGCACAAACAGTAATTTCTCCGCATTGCAAGGTGCAATTCTGAAATTTTTTGCTTTTTCCTGCTCCTCTTAGCATGATAAAGAAGATTCAAAGAGAGCGAGATGCCAGCTCCTTTCATTCAGTCAGTAGCTTCAATCATTTCTGGTATATGAATAACATGATGTTTTTCAATGGCAAAAATCAATGAATATTGTAAATGCACAAACAGTAATTTCTCCGCATTGCAAGGTGCAATTCTGAAATTTTTTGCTTTTTCCTGCTCCTCTTAGCATGATAAAGAAGATTCAAAGAGAGTGAGATGCCAGCTCCTTTTATTCAGTCAGTAGCTTCAATCATTTCTGGACGTTTTTCAATGGCAAAAATCAATGAATATTGTAAATGCACAAACAGTAATTTCTCCGCATTGCAAGGTGCAATTCTGAAATTTTTTGCTTTTTCCTGCTCCTCTTAGCATGATAAAGAAGATTCAAAGAGAGTGAGATGCCAGCTCCTTTCATTCAGTCAGTAGCTTCAAACATTTCTAGTATATGAATAACATGATGTTTTTCAATGGCAAAAATCAATGAATATTGTAAATGCACAAACAGTAATTTCTCCGCATTGCAAGGTGCAATTCTGAAATTTTTTGCTTTTTCCTGCTCCTCTTAGCATGATAAAGAAGATTCAAAGAGAGTGAGATGCCAGCTCCTTTCATTCAGTCAGTAGCTTCAATCATTTCTGGACGTTTTTCAATGGCAAAAATCAATGAATATTGTAAATGCACAAACAGTAATTTCTCCGCATTGCAAGGTGCAATTCTGAAATTTTTTGCTTTTTCCTGCTCCTCTTAGCATGATAAAGAAGATTCAAAGAGAGTGAGATGCCAGCTCCTTTCATTCAGTCAGGAGCTTCAATCATTTCTGGACGTTTTTCAATGGCAAAAATCAATGAATATTGTAAATGCACAAACAGTAATTTCTCCGCATTGCAAGGTGCAATTCTGAAATTTTTTGCTTTTTCCTGCTCCTCTTAGCATGATAAAGAAGATTCAAAGAGAGTGAGATGCCAGCTCCTTTCATTCAGTCAGTAGCTTTAATCATTTCTGGTATATGAATAACATGATGTTTTTCAATGGCAAAAATCAATGAATATTGTAAATGCACAAACAGTAATTTCTCCGCATTGCAAGGTGCAATTCTGAAATTTTTTGCTTTTTCCTGCTCCTCTTAGCATGATAAAGAAGATTCAAAGAGAGTGAGATGCCAGCTCCTTTCATTCAGTCAGCAGCTTCAATCATTTCTGGACATTTTTCAATGGCAAAAATCAATGAATATTGTAAATGCACAAACAGTAATTTCTCCGCATTGCAAGGTGCAATTCTGAAATTTTTTGCTTTTTCCTGCTCCTCTTAGCATGATAAAGAAGATTCAAAGAGAGTGAGATGCCAGCTCCTTTCATTCAGTCAGTAGCTTCAAACATTTCTGGTATATGAATAACATGATGTTTTTCAATGGCAAAAATCAATGAATATTGTAAAAGCACAAACAGTAATTTCTCCGCATTGCAAGGTGCAATTCTGAAATTTTTTGCTTTTTCCTGCTCCTCTTAGCATGATAAAGAAGATTCAAAGAGAGTGAGATGCCAGCTCCTTTCATTCAGTCAGTAGCTTCAATCATTTCTGGACGTTTTTCAATGGCAAAAATCAATGAATATTGTAAATGCACAAACAGTAATTTCTCCGCATTGCAAGGTGCAATTCTGAAATTTTTTGCTTTTTCCTGCTCCTCTTAGCATGATAAAGAAGATTCAAAGAGAGTGAGATGCCAGCTCCTTTCATTCAGTCAGTAGCTTCAATCATTTCTGGTATATGAATAACATGATGTTTTTCAATGGCAAAAATCAATGAATATTGTAAATGCACAAACAGTAATTTCTCCGCATTGCAAGTTGCAATTCTGAAATTTTTTGCTTTTTCCTGCTCCTCTTAGCATGATAAAGAAGATTCAAAGAGAGTGAGATGCCAGCTCCTTTCATTCAGTCAGTAGCTTCAATTATTTCTGGACTTTTTCAATGGCAAAAATCAATGAATATTGTAAATGCACAAACAGTAATTTCTCCGCATTGCAAGGTGCAATTCTGAAATTTTTTGCTTTTTCCTGCTCCTCTTAGCATGATAAAGAAGATTCAAAGAGAGTGAGATGCCAGCTCCTTTCATTCAGTCAGTAGCTTCAATCATTTCTGGACGTTTTTCAATGGCAAAAATCAATGAATATTGTAAATGCACAAACAGTAATTTCTCCGCATTGCAAGGTGCAATTCTGAAATTTTTTGCTTTTTCCTGCTCCTCTTAGCATGATAAAGAAGATTCAAAGAGAGTGAGATGCCAGCTCCTTTCATTCAGTCAGTAGCTTCAATCATTTCTGGACGTTTTTCAATGGCAAAAATCAATGAATATTGTAAATGCACAAACAGTAATTTCTCCGCATTGCAAGGTGCAATTCTGAAATTTTTTGCTTTTTCCTGCTCCTCTTAGCATGATAAAGAAGATTCAAAGAGAGTGAGATGCCAGCTCCTTTCATTCAGTCAGTAGCTTCAATCATTTCTGGTATATGAATAACATGATGTTTTTCAATGGCAAAAATCAATGAATATTGTAAATGCACAAACAGTAATTTCTCCGCATTGCAAGTTGCAATTCTGAAATTTTTTGCTTTTTCCTGCTCCTCTTAGCATGATAAAGAAGATTCAAAGAGAGTGAGATTCCAGCTCCTTTCATTCAGTCAGTAGCTTCAATCATTTCTGGACGTTTTTCAATGGCAAAAATCAATGAATATTGTAAATGCACAAACAGTAATTTCTCCGCATTGCAAGGTGCAATTCTGAAATTTTTTGCTTTTTCCTGCTCCTCTTAGCATGATAAAGAAGATTCAAAGAGAGTGAGATGCCAGCTCCTTTCATTCAGTCAGTAGCTTCAAACATTTCTGGTATATGAATAACATGATGTTTTTCAATGGCAAAAATCAATGAATATTGTAAATGCACAAACAGTAATTTCTCCGCATTGCAAGGTGCAATTCTGAAATTTTTTGCTTTTTCCTGCTCCTCTTAGCATGATAAAGAAGATTCAAAGAGAGTGAGATGCCAGCTCCTTTCATTCAGTCAGTAGCTTCAATCATTTCTGGACGTTTTTCAATGGCAAAAATCAATGAATATTGTAAATGCACAAACAGTAATTTCTCCGCATTGCAAGGTGCAATTCTGATATTTTTTGCTTTTTCCTGCTCCTCTTAGCATGATAAAGAAGATTCAAAGAGAGTGAGATGCCAGCTCCTTTCATTCAGTCAGTAGCTTCAATCATTTCTGGACGTTTTTCAATGGCAAAAATCAATGAATATTGTAAATGCACAAACAGTAATTTCTCCGCATTGCAAGGTGCAATTCTGAAATTTTTTGCTTTTTCCTGCTCCTCTTAGCATGATAAAGAAGATTCAAAGAGAGTGAGATGCCAGCTCCTTTCATTCAGTCAGTAGCTTCAATCATTTCTGGTATATGAATAACATGATGTTTTTCAATGGCAAAAATCAATGAATATTGTAAATGCACAAACAGTAATTTCTCCGCATTGCAAGGTGCAATTCTGAAATTTTTTGCTTTTTCCTGCTCCTCTTAGCATGATAAAGAAGATTCAAAGAGAATGAGATGCCAGCTCCTTTCATTCAGTCAGCAGCTTCAATCATTTCTGGACATTTTTCAATGGCAAAAATCAATGAATATTGTAAATGCACAAACAGTAATTTCTCCGCATTGCAAGGTGCAATTCTGGAATTTTTTGCTTTTTCCTGCTCCTCTTAGCATGATAAAGAAGATTCAAAGAGAGTGAGATGCCAGCTCCTTTCATTCAGTCAGTAGCTTCAAACATTTCTGGTATATGAATAACATGATGTTTTTCAATGGCAAAAATCAATGAATATTGTAAAAGCACAAACAGTAATTTCTCCGCATTGCAAGGTGCAATTCTGAAATTTTTTGCTTTTTCCTGCTCCTCTTAGCATGATAAAGAAGATTCAAAGAGAGTGAGATGCCAGCTCCTTTCATTCAGTCAGTAGCTTCAATCATTTCTGGACGTTTTTCAATGGCAAAAATCAATGAATATTGTAAATGCAAAAACAGTAATTTCTCCGCATTGCAAGGTGCAATTCTGAAATTTTTTGCTTTTTCCTGCTCCTCTTAGCATGATAAAGAAGATTCAAAGAGAGTGAGATGCCAGCTCCTTTCATTCAGTCACTAGCTTCAATCATTTCTGGTATATGAATAACATGATGTTTTTCAATGGCAAAAATCAATGAATATTGTAAATGCACAAACAGTAATTTCTCCGCATTGCAAGTTGCAATTCTGAAATTTTTTGCTTTTTCCTGCTCCTCTTAGCATGATAAAGAAGATTCAAAGAGAGTGAGATGCCAGCTCCTTTCATTCAGTCAGTAGCTTCAATTATTTCTGGACGTTTTTCAATGGCAAAAATCAATGAATATTGTAAATGCACAAACAGTAATTTCTCCGCATTGCAAGGTGCAATTCTGAAATTTTTTGCTTTTTCCTGCTCCTCTTAGCATGATAAAGAAGATTCAAAGAGAGTGAGATGCCAGCTCCTTTCATTCAGTCAGTTGCTTCAATCATTTCTGGACGTTTTTCAATGGCAAAAATCAGTGAATATTGCAAATGCACAAACAGTAATTTCTCCGCATTGCAAGGTGCAATTCTGAAATTTTTTGCTTTTTCCTGCTCCTCTTAGCATGATAAAGAAGATTCAAAGAGAGTGAGATGCCAGCTCCTTTCATTCAGTCAGTAGCTTCAATCATTTCTGGACGTTTTTCAATGGCAAAAATCAATGAATATTGTAAATGCACAAACAGTAATTTCTCCGCATTGCAAGGTGCAATTCTGAAATTTTTTGCTTTTTCCTGCTCCTCTTTGCATGATAAAGAAGATTCAAAGAGAGTGAGATGCCAGCTCCTTTCATTCAGTCAGTAGCTTCAATCATTTCTGGTATATGAATAACATGATGTTTTTCAATGGCAAAAATCAATGAATATTGTAAATGCACAAACAGTAATTTCTCCGCATTGCAAGGTGCAATTCTGAAATTTTTGGCTTTTTCCTGCTCCTCTTGGCATGATAAAGAAGATTCAAAGAGAGTGAGATGCCAGCTCCTTTCATTCAGTCAGTAGCTTCAATCATTTCTGGATGTTTTTCAATGGCAAAAATCAATGAATATTGTAAATGCACAAACAGTAATTTTTCCGCATTGCAAGGTGCAATTCTGAAATTTTTTGCTTTTTCCTGCTCCTCTTAGCATGATAAAGAAGATTCAAAGAGAGTGAGATGCCAGCTCCTTTCATTCAGTCAGTTGCTTCAATCATTTCTGGACGTTTTTCAATGGCAAAAATCAGTAAATATTTCAAATGCACAAACAGTAATTTCTCCGCATTGCAAGGTGCAATTCTGAAATTTTTTGCTTTTTCCTGCTCCTCTTAGCATGATAAAGAAGATTCAAAGAGAGTGAGATGCCAGCTCCTTTCATTCAGTCAGTAGCTTCAATCATTTCTGGACGTTTTTCAATGGCAAAAATCAATGAATATTGTAAATGCACAAACAGTAATTTCTCCGCATTGCAAGGTGCAATTCTGAAATTTTTTGCTTTTTCCTGCTCCTCTTTGCATGATAAAGAAGATTCAAAGAGAGTGAGATGCCAGCTCCTTTCATTCAGTCAGTAGCTTCAATCATTTCTGGTATATGAATAACATGATGTTTTTCAATGGCAAAAATCAATGAATATTGTAAATGCACAAACAGTAATTTCTCCGCATTGCAAGGTGCAATTCTGAAATTTTTGGCTTTTTCCTGCTCCTCTTAGCATGATAAAGAAGATTCAAAGAGAGTGAGATGCCAGCTCCTTTCATTCAGTCAGTAGCTTCAAGCATTTCTGGATGTTTTTCAATGGCAAAAATCAATGAATATTGTAAATGCACAAACAGTAATTTCTCCGCATTGCAAGGTGCAATTCTGAAATTTCTTGCATTTTCCTGCTCCTCTTAGCATGATAAAGAATATTCAAAGAGAGTGAGATGCCAGCTCCTTTCATTCAGTCAGTAGCTTCAATCATTTCTGGACGTTTTTCAATGGCAAAAATCAATGAATATTGTAAATGCACAAACAGTAATTTCTCCGCATTGCAAGGTGCAATTCTGAAATTTTTTGCTTTTTCCTGCTCCTCTTAGCATGATAAAGAAGATTCAAAGAGAGTGAGATGCCAGCTCCTTTCATTCAGTCAGTAGCTTCAAACATTTCTGGTATATGAATAACATGATGTTTTTCAATGGCAAAAATCAATGAATATTGTAAATGCACAAACAGTAATTTCTCCGCATTGCAAGGTGCAATTCTGAAATTTTTTGCTTTTTCCTGCTCCTCTTAGCATGATAAAGAAGATTCAAAGAGAGTGAGATGCCAGCTCCTTTCATTCATTCAGTAGCTTCAATCATTTCTGGTATATGAATAACATGATGTTTTTCAATGGCAAAAATCAATGAATATTGTAAATGCACAAACAGTAATTTCTCCGCATTGCAAGTTGCAATTCTGAAATTTTTTGCTTTTTCCTGCTCCTCTTAGCATGATAAAGAAGATTCAAAGAGAGTGAGATGCCAGCTCCTTTCATTCAGTCAGTAGCTTCAATCATTTCTGGACGTTTTTCAATGGCAAAAATCAATGAATATTGTAAATGCACAAACAGTAATTTCTCCGCATTGCAAGGTGCAATTCTGAAATTTTTTGCTTTTTCCTGCTCCTCTTAGCATGATAAAGAAGATTCAAAGAGAGTGAGATGCCAGCTCCTTTCATTCAGTCAGTAGCTTCAATCATTTCTGGACGTTTTTCAATGGCAAAAATCAATGAATATTGTAAATGCACAAACAGTAATTTCTCCGCATTGCAAGGTGCAATTCTGAAATTTTTTGCTTTTTCCTGCTCCTCTTAGCATGATAAAGAAGATTCAAAGAGAGTGAGATGCCAGCTCCTTTCATTCAGTCAGTAGCTTCAAACATTTCTGGTATATGAATAACATGATGTTTTTCAATGGCAAAAATCAATGAATATTGTAAAAGCACAAACAGTAATTTCTCCGCATTGCAAGGGGCAATTCTGAAATTTTTTGCTTTTTCCTGCTCCTCTTAGCATGATAAAGAAGATTCAAAGAGAGTGAGATGCCAGCTCCTTTCATTCAGTCAGTAGCTTCAATCATTTCTGGACGTTTTTCAATGGCAAAAATCAATGAATATTGTAAATGCACAAACAGTAATTTCTCCGCATTGCAAGGTGCAATTCTGAAATTTTTTGCTTTTTCCTGCTCCTCTTAGCATGATAAAGAAGATTCAAAGAGAGTGAGATGCCAGCTCCTTTCATTCAGTCAGTAGCTTCAATCATTTCTGGTATATGAATAACATGATGTTTTTCAATGGCAAAAATCAATGAATATTGTAAATGCACAAACAGTAATTTCTCCACATTGCAAGGTGCAATTCTGAAATTTTTTGCTTTTTCCTGCTCCTCTTAGCATGATAAAGAAGATTCAACGAGAGTGAGATGCCAGCTCCTTTCATTCAGTCAGTAGCTTCAATCATTTCTGGACGTTTTTCAATGGCAAAAATCAATGAATATTGTAAATGCACAAACAGTAATTTCTCCGCATTGCAAGGTGCAATTCTGAAATTTTTTGCTTTTTCCTGCTCCTCTTAGCATGATAAAGAAGATTCAAAGAGAGCGAGATGCCAGCTCCTTTCATTCAGTCAGTAGCTTCAATCATTTCTGGTATATGAATAACATGATGTTTTTCAATGGCAAAAATCAATGAATATTGTAAATGCACAAACAGTAATTTCTCCGCATTGCAAGGTGCAATTCTGAAATTTTTTGCTTTTTCCTGCTCCTCTTAGCATGATAAAGAAGATTCAAAGAGAGTGAGATGCCAGCTCCTTTTATTCAGTCAGTAGCTTCAATCATTTCTGGACGTTTTTCAATGGCAAAAATCAATGAATATTGTAAATGCACAAACAGTAATTTCTCCGCATTGCAAGGTGCAATTCTGAAATTTTTTGCTTTTTCCTGCTCCTCTTAGCATGATAAAGAAGATTCAAAGAGAGTGAGATGCCAGCTCCTTTCATTCAGTCAGTAGCTTCAAACATTTCTAGTATATGAATAACATGATGTTTTTCAATGGCAAAAATCAATGAATATTGTAAATGCACAAACAGTAATTTCTCCGCATTGCAAGGTGCAATTCTGAAATTTTTTGCTTTTTCCTGCTCCTCTTAGCATGATAAAGAAGATTCAAAGAGAGTGAGATGCCAGCTCCTTTCATTCAGTCAGTAGCTTCAATCATTTCTGGACGTTTTTCAATGGCAAAAATCAATGAATATTGTAAATGCACAAACAGTAATTTCTCCGCATTGCAAGGTGCAATTCTGAAATTTTTTGCTTTTTCCTGCTCCTCTTAGCATGATAAAGAAGATTCAAAGAGAGTGAGATGCCAGCTCCTTTCATTCAGTCAGGAGCTTCAATCATTTCTGGACGTTTTTCAATGGCAAAAATCAATGAATATTGTAAATGCACAAACAGTAATTTCTCCGCATTGCAAGGTGCAATTCTGAAATTTTTTGCTTTTTCCTGCTCCTCTTAGCATGATAAAGAAGATTCAAAGAGAGTGAGATGCCAGCTCCTTTCATTCAGTCAGTAGCTTCAATCATTTCTGGTATATGAATAACATGATGTTTTTCAATGGCAAAAATCAATGAATATTGTAAATGCACAAACAGTAATTTCTCCGCATTGCAAAGTGCAATTCTGAAATTTTTTGCTTTTTCCTGCTCCTCTTAGCATGATAAAGAAGATTCAAAGAGAGTGAGATGCCAGCTCCTTTCATTCAGTCAGCAGCTTCAATCATTTCTGGACATTTTTCAATGGCAAAAATCAATGAATATTGTAAATGCACAAACAGTAATTTCTCCGCATTGCAAGGTGCAATTCTGAAATTTTTTGCTTTTTCCTGCTCCTCTTAGCATGATAAAGAAGATTCAAAGAGAGTGAGATGCCAGCTCCTTTCATTCAGTCAGTAGCTTCAAACATTTCTGGTATATGAATAACATGATGTTTTTCAATGGCAAAAATCAATGAATATTGTAAAAGCACAAACAGTAATTTCTCCGCATTGCAAGGTGCAATTCTGAAATTTTTTGCTTTTTCCTGCTCCTCTTAGCATGATAAAGAAGATTCAAAGAGAGTGAGATGCCAGCTCCTTTCATTCAGTCAGTAGCTTCAATCATTTCTGGACGTTTTTCAATGGCAAAAATCAATGAATATTGTAAATGCACAAACAGTAATTTCTCCGCATTGCAAGGTGCAATTCTGAAATTTTTTGCTTTTTCCTGCTCCTCTTAGCATGATAAAGAAGATTCAAAGAGAGTGAGATGCCAGCTCCTTTCATTCAGTCAGTAGCTTCAATCATTTCTGGTATATGAATAACATGATGTTTTTCAATGGCAAAAATCAATGAATATTGTAAATGCACAAACAGTAATTTCTCCGCATTGCAAGTTGCAATTCTGAAATTTTTTGCTTTTTCCTGCTCCTCTTAGCATGATAAAGAAGATTCAAAGAGAGTGAGATGCCAGCTCCTTTCATTCAGTCAGTAGCTTCAATTATTTCTGGACTTTTTCAATGGCAAAAATCAATGAATATTGTAAATGCACAAACAGTAATTTCTCCGCATTGCAAGGTGCAATTCTGAAATTTTTTGCTTTTTCCTGCTCCTCTTACCATGATAAAGAAGATTCAAAGAGAGTGAGATGCCAGCTCCTTTCATTCAGTCAGTAGCTTCAATCATTTCTGGACGTTTTTCAATGGCAAAAATCAATGAATATTGTAAATGCACAAACAGTAATTTCTCCGCATTGCAAGGTGCAATTCTGAAATTTTTTGCTTTTTCCTGCTCCTCTTAGCATGATAAAGAAGATTCAAAGAGAGTGAGATGCCAGCTCCTTTCATTCAGTCAGTAGCTTCAATCATTTCTGGACGTTTTTCAATGGCAAAAATCAATGAATATTGTAAATGCACAAACAGTAATTTCTCCGCATTGCAAGGTGCAATTCTGAAATTTTTTGCTTTTTCCTGCTCCTCTTAGCATGATAAAGAAGATTCAAAGAGAGTGAGATGCCAGCTCCTTTCATTCAGTCAGTAGCTTCAATCATTTCTGGTATATGAATAACATGATGTTTTTCAATGGCAAAAATCAATGAATATTGTAAATGCACAAACAGTAATTTCTCCGCATTGCAAGTTGCAATTCTGAAATTTTTTGCTTTTTCCTGCTCCTCTTAGCATGATAAAGAAGATTCAAAGAGAGTGAGATTCCAGCTCCTTTCATTCAGTCAGTAGCTTCAATCATTTCTGGACGTTTTTCAATGGCAAAAATCAATGAATATTGTAAATGCACAAACAGTAATTTCTCCGCATTGCAAGGTGCAATTCTGAAATTTTTTGCTTTTTCCTGCTCCTCTTAGCATGATAAAGAAGATTCAAAGAGAGTGAGATGCCAGCTCCTTTCATTCAGTCAGTAGCTTCAATCATTTCTGGACGTTTTTCAATGACAAAAATCAATGAATATTGTAAATGCACAAACAGTAATTTCTCCGCATTGCAAGATGCAATTCTGAAATTTTTTGCTTTTTCCTGCTCCTCTTAGCATGATAAAAAAGATTCAAAGAGAGTGAGATGCCAGCTCCTTTCATTCAGTCAGTAGCTTCAATCATTTCTGGACGTTTTTCAATGGCAAAAATCAATGAATATTGTAAATGCACAAACAGTAATTTCTCCGCATTGCAAGGTGCAATTCTGAAATTTTTTGCTTTTTCCTGCTCCTCTTAGCATGATAAAGAAGATTCAAAGAGAGTGAGATGCCAGCTCCTTTCATTCAGTCAGTAGCTTCAATCATTTCTGGTATATGAATAACATGATGTTTTTCAATGGCAAAAATCAATGAATATTGTAAATGCACAAACAGTAATTTCTCCGCATTGCAAGGTGCAATTCTGAAATTTTTTGCTTTTTCCTGCTCCTCTTAGCATGATAAAGAAGATTCAAAGAGAGTGAGATGCCAGCTCCTTTCATTCAGTCAGTAGCTTCAATCATTTCTGGACGTTTTTCAATGGCAAAAATCAATGAATATTGTAAATGCACAAACAGTAATTTCTCCGCATTGCAAGGTGCAATTTTGAAATTTGTTGCTTTTTCCTGCTCCTCTTAGCATGATAAAGAAGATTCAAAGAGAGTGAGATGCCAGCTCCTTTCATTCAGTCAGTAGCTTCAGTCATTTCTGGACGTTTTTCAATGGCAAAAATCAATGAATATTGTAAATGCACAAACAGTAATTTCTCCGCATTGCAAGGTGCAATTCTGAAATTTTTTGCTTTTTCCTGCTCCTCTTAGCATGATAAAGAAGATTCAAAGAGAGTGAGATGCCAGCTCCTTTCATTCAGTCAGTAGCTTCAAACATTTCTGGTATAAACATTTCTGGACGTTTTCCAATGGCAAAAATCAATGAATATTGTAAATGCACAAACAGTAATATCTCCACATTGCAAGGTGCAATTCTGAAATTTTTTGCTTTTTCCTGCTAATCCTAGCATGATAAAGAAGATTCAAATAGAGTGAGATGCCAGCTCCTTTCATTCAGTCAGTAGCTTCAAACATTTCTGGACGTTTTTCAATGGCAAAATTCAATGAATATTGTAAATGCACAAACAGTAATATCTCCACATTGCCAGGTGCAATTCTGAAATTTTTTGCTTTTTCCTGCTAATCCTAGCATGATAAAGAAGATTCAAAGAGAGTGAGATGCCAGCTCATTTCATTCAGTCAGTAGCTTCAATCATTTCTGGACGTTTTTCAATGGCAAAAATCAATGAATATTGTAAATGCACAAACAGTAATTTCTCCGCATTGCAAGGTGCAATTCTGAAATTTTTTGCTTTTTCCTGCTCCTCTTAGCATGATAAAGAAGATTCAAAGAGAGTGAGATGCCAGCTCCTTTCATTCAGTCAGTAGCTTCAATCATTTCTGGACGTTTTTCAATGGCAAAAATCAATGAATATTGTAAATGCACAAACAGTAATTTCTCCGCATTGCAAGGTGCAATTCTGAAATTTTTTGCTTTTTCCTGCTCCTCTTAGCATGATAAAGAAGATTCAAAGAGAGTGAGATGCCAGCTCCTTTCATTCAGTCAGTAGCTTCAATCATTTCTGGTATATGAATAACATGATGTTTTTCAATGGCAAAAATCAATGAATATTGTAAATGCACAAACAGTAATTTCTCCGCATTGCAAGGTGCAATTCTGAAATTTTTTGCTTTTTCCTGCTCCTCTTAGCATGATAAAGAAGATTCAAAGAGAGTGAGATGCCAGCTCCTTTCATTCAGTCAGTAGCTTCAGTCATTTCTGGACGTTTTTCAATGCAAAAATCAATGAATATTGTAAATGCACAAACAGTAATTTCTCCGCATTGCAAGGTGCAATTCTGAAATTTTTTGCTTTTTCCTGCTCCTCTTAGCATGATAAAGAAGATTCAAAGAGAGTGAGATGCCAGCTCCTTTCATTCAGTCAGTAGCTTCAATCATTTCTGGTATATGAATAACATGATGTTTTTCAATGGCAAAAATCAATGAATATTGTAAATGCACAAACAGTAATTTCTCCGCATTGCAAGGTGCAATTCTGAAATTTTTTGCTTTTTCCTGCTCCTCTTAGCATGATAAAGAAGATTCAAAGAGAGTGAGATGCCAGCTCCTTTCATTCAGTCAGTAGCTTCAATCATTTCTGGATGTTTTTCAATGGCAAAAATCAATGAATATTATAAATGCACAAACAGTAATTTCTCCGCATTGCAAGGTGCAATTCTGAAATTTCTTGCATTTTCCTGCTCCTCTTAGCATGATAAAGAAGATTCAAAGAGAGTGAGATGCCAGCTCCTTTCATTCAGTCAGTAGCTTCAATCATTTCTGGACGTTTTTCAATGGCAAAAATCAATGAATATTGTAAATGCACAAACAGTAATTTCTCCGCATTGCAAGGTGCAATTCTGAAATTTTTTGCTTTTTCCTGCTCCTCTTAGCATGATAAAGAAGATTCAAAGAGAGTGAGATGCCAGCTCCTTTCATTCAGTCAGTAGCTTCAAACATTTCTGGTATATGAATAACATGATGTTTTTCAATGGCAAAAATCAATGAATATTGTAAATGCACAAACAGTAATTTCTCCGCATTGCAAGGTGCAATTCTGAAATTTTTTGCTTTTTCCTGCTCCTCTTAGCATGATAAAGAAGATTCAAAGAGAGTGAGATGCCAGCTCCTTTCATTCAGTCAGTAGCTTCAATCATTTCTGGACGTTTTTTCAATGGCAAAAATCAATGAATATTGTAAATGCACAAACAGTAATTTCTCCGCATTGCAAGGTGCAATTCTGAAATTTTTTGCTTTTTCCTGCTCCTCTTAGCATGATAAAGAAGATTCAAAGAGAGTGAGATGCCAGCTCCTTTCATTCAGTCAGTAGCTTCAATCATTTCTGGACGTTTTTCAATGGCAAAAATCAATGAATATTGTAAATGCACAAACAGTAATTTCTCCGCATTGCAAGGTGCAATTCTGAAATTTTTTGCTTTTTCCTGCTCCTCTTAGCATGATAAAGAAGATTCAAAGAGAGTGAGATGCCAGCTCCTTTCATTCAGTCAGTAGCTTCAATCATTTCTGGTATATGAATAACATGATGTTTTTCAATGGCAAAAATCAATGAATATTGTAAATGCACAAACAGTAATTTCTCCGCATTGCAAGTTGCAATTCTGAAATTTTTTGCTTTTTCCTGCTCCTCTTAGCATGATAAAGAAGATTCAAAGAGAGTGAGATTCCGGCTCCTTTCATTCAGTCAGTAGCTTCAATCATTTCTGGACGTTTTTCAATGGCAAAAATCAATGAATATTGTAAATGCACAAACAGTAATTTCTCCGCATTGCAAGGGGCAATTCTGAAATTTTTTGCTTTTTCCTGCTCCTCTTAGCATGATAAAGAAGATTCAAAGAGAGTGAGATGCCAGCTCCTTTCATTCAGTCAGTAGCTTCAATCATTTCTGGACGATTTTCAATGGCAAAAATCAATGAATATTGTAAATGCACAAACAGTAATTTCTCCGCATTGCAAGATGCAATTCTGAAATTTTTTGCTTTTTCCTGCTCCTCTTAGCATGATAAAGAAGATTCAAAGAGAGTGAGATGCCAGCTCCTTTCATTCAGTCAGTAGCTTCAGTCATTTCTGGACGTTTTTCAATGCAAAAATCAATGAATATTGTAAATGCACAAACAGTAATTTCTCCGCATTGCAAGGTGCAATTCTGAAATTTTTTGCTTTTTCCTGCTCCTCTTAGCATGATAAAGAAGATTCAAAGAGAGTGAGATGCCATCTCCTTTCATTCAGTCAGTAGCTTCAATCATTTCTGGTATATGAATAACATGATGTTTTTCAATGGCAAAAATCAATGAATATTGTAAATGCACAAACAGTAATTTCTCCGCATTGCAAGGTGCAATTCTGAAATTTTTTGCTTTTTCCTGCTCCTCTTAGCATGATAAAGAAGATTCAAAGAGAGTGAGATGCCAGCTCCTTTCATTCAGTCAGTAGCTTCAATCATTTCTGGATGTTTTTCAATGGCAAAAATCAATGAATATTATAAATGCACAAACAGTAATTTCTCCGCATTGCAAGGTGCAATTCTGAAATTTCTTGCATTTTCCTGCTCCTCTTAGCATGATAAAGAAGATTCAAAGAGAGTGAGATGCCAGCTCCTTTCATTCAGTCAGTAGCTTCAATCATTTCTGGACGTTTTTCAATGGCAAAAATCAATGAATATTGTAAATGCACAAACAGTAATTTCTCCGCATTGCAAGGTGCAATTCTGAAATTTTTTGCTTTTTCCTGCTCCTCTTAGCATGATAAAGAAGATTCAAAGAGAGTGAGATGCCAGCTCCTTTCATTCAGTCAGTAGCTTCAAACATTTCTGGTATATGAATAACATGATGTTTTTCAATGGCAAAAATCAATGAATATTGTAAATGCACAAACAGTAATTTCTCCGCATTGCAAGGTGCAATTCTGAAATTTTTTGCTTTTTCCTGCTCCTCTTAGCATGATAAAGAAGATTCAAAGAGAGTGAGATGCCAGCTCCTTTCATTCAGTCAGTAGCTTCAATCATTTCTGGACGTTTTTCAATGGCAAAAATCAATGAATATTGTAAATGCACAAACAGTAATTTCTCCGCATTGCAAGGTGCAATTCTGAAATTTTTTGCTTTTTCCTGCTCCTCTTAGCATGATAAAGAAGATTCAAAGAGAGTGAGATGCCAGCTCCTTTCATTCAGTCAGTAGCTTCAAACATTTCTGGTATATGAATAACATGATGTTTTTCAATGGCAAAAATCAATGAATATTATAAATGCACAAACAGTAATTTCTCCGCATTGCAAGGTGCAATTCTGAAATTTCTTGCATTTTCCTGCTCCTCTTAGCATGATAAAGAAGATTCAAAGAGAGTGAGATGCCAGCTCCTTTCATTCAGTCAGTAGCTTCAATCATTTCTGGACGTTTTTCAATGGCAAAAATCAATGAATATTGTAAATGCACAAACAGTAATTTCTCCGCATTGCAAGGTGCAATTCTGAAATTTTTTGCTTTTTCCTGCTCCTCTTAGCATGATAAAGAAGATTCAAAGAGAGTGAGATGCCAGCTCCTTTCATTCAGTCAGTAGCTTCAAACATTTCTGGTATATGAATAACATGATGTTTTTCAATGGCAAAAATCAATGAATATTGTAAATGCACAAACAGTAATTTCTCCGCATTGCAAGGTGCAATTCTGAAATTTTTTGCTTTTTCCTGCTCCTCTTAGCATGATAAAGAAGATTCAAAGAGAGTGAGATGCCAGCTCCTTTCATTCAGTCAGTAGCTTCAATCATTTCTGGACGTTTTTCAATGGCAAAAATCAATGAATATTGTAAATGCACAAACAGTAATTTCTCCGCATTGCAAGGTGCAATTCTGAAATTTTTTGCTTTTTCCTGCTCCTATTAGCATGATAAAGAAGATTCAAAGAGAGTGAGATGCCAGCTTCTTTCATTGTCAGTAGCTTCAAACATTTCTGGGATATGAATAACATGATGTTTTTCAATGGCAAAAATTAATGAATATTGTAAATGCACAAACAGTAATTTATCCGCATTGCAAGGTGCAATTCTGAAATTTTTTGCTTTTTCCTGCTCCTCTTAGCATGATAAAGAAGATTCAAAGAGAGTGAGATGCCAGCTCCTTTCATTCAGTCAGTAGCTTCAATCATTTCTGGACGTTTTTCAATGGCAAAAATCAATGAATATTGTAAATGCACAAACAGTAATTTCTCCGCATTGCAAGGTGCAATTCTGAAATTTTTTGCTTTTTCCTGCTCCTCTTAGCATGATAAAGAAGATTCAAAGAGAGTGAGATGCCAGCTCCTTTCATTCAGTCAGTAGCTTCAATCATTTCTGGACGTTTTTCAATGGCAAAAATCAATGAATATTGTAAATGCACAAACAGTAATTTCTCCGCATTGCAAGGTGCAATTCTGAAATTTTTTGCTTTTTCCTGCTCCTCTTAGCATGATAAAGAAGATTCAAAGAGAGTGAGATGCCAGCTCCTTTCATTCAGTCAGTAGCTTCAATCATTTCTGGTATATGAATAACATGATGTTTTTCAATGGCAAAAATCAATGAATATTGTAAATGCACAAACAGTAATTTCTCCGCATTGCAAGATGAAATTCTGAAATTTTTTGCTTTTTCCTGCTCCTCTTAGCATGATAAAGAAGATTCAAAGAGAGTGAGATGCCAGCTCCTTTCATTCAGTCAGTAGCTTCAATCATTTCTGGACGTTTTTCAATGGCAAAAATCAATGAATATTGTAAATGCACAAACAGTAATTTCTCCGCATTGCAATGTGCAATTCTGAAATTTTTTGCTTTTTCCTGCTCCTCTTAGCATGATAAAGAAGATTCAAAGAGAGTGAGATGCCAGCTCCTTTCATTCAGTCAGTAGCTTCAATCATTTCTGGTATATGAATAACATGATGTTTTTCAATGGCAAAAATCAATGAATATTGTAAATGCACAAACAGTAATTTCTCCGCATTGCAAGGTGCAATTCTGAAATTTTTTGCTTTTTCCTGCTCCTCTTAGCATGATAAAGAAGATTCAAAGAGAGTGAGATGCCAGCTCCTTTCATTCAGTCAGTAGCTTCAATCATTTCTGGACATTTTTCAATGGCAAAAATCAATGAATATTGTAAATGCACAAACAGTAATTTCTCCGCATTGCAAGGTGCAATTCTGAAATTTTTTGCTTTTTCCTGCTCCTCTTAGCATGATAAAGAAGATTCAAAGAGAGTGAGATGCCAGCTCCTTTCATTCAGTCAGTAGCTTCAGTGATTTCTGGAAGTTTTTCAATGGCAAAAATCAATGAATATTGTAAATGCACAAACAGTAATTTCTCCGCATTGCAAGGTGCAATTCTGAAATTTTTTGCTTTTTCCTGCTCCTCTTAGCATGATAAAGAAGATTCAAAGAGAGTGAGATGCCAGCTCCTTTAATTCAGTCAGTAGCTTCAAACATTTCTGGTATAAACATTTCTGGACGTTTTTCAATGGCAAAAATCAATGAATATTGTAAATGCACAAACAGTAATATCTCCACATTGCAAGGTGCAATGCTGAAATTTTTTTTGCTTTTTCCTGCTAATCCTAGCATGATAAAGAAGATTCAAATAGAGTGAGATGCCAGCTCCTTTCATTCAGTCAGTAGCTTCAAACATTTCTGGACGTTTTTCAATGGCAAAAATCAATGAATATTGTAAATGCACAAACAGTAATATCTCCACATTGCAAGGTGCAATTCTGAAATTTTTTGCTTTTTCCTGCTAATCCTAGCATGATAAAGAAGATTCAAAGAGAGTGAGATGTCAGCTCCTTTCATTCAGTCAGTAGCTTCAAACATTTCTGGTATATGAATAACATGATGTTTTTCAATGGCAAAAATCAATGAATATTGTAAATGCACAAACAGTAATATCTCCACATTGCAAGGTGCAATTCTGAAATTTTTTGCTTTTTCCTGCTAATCCTAGCATGATAAAGAAGATTCAAAGAGAGTGAGATGCCAGCTCCTTACATTCAGTCAGTAGCTTCAAACATTTCTGGACGTTTTTCAATGGCAAAAATCAATGAATATTGTAAATGCACAAACAGTAATATCTCCACATTGCAAGGTGCAATTCTGAAATTTTTTGCTTTTTCCTGCTACTCCTAGCATGATAAAGAAGATTCAAAGAGAGTGAGATGCCAGCTCCTTTCATTCAGTCAGTAGCTTCAATCATTTCTGGACGTTTTTCAATGGCAAAAATCAATGAATATTGTAAATGCACAAACAGTAATTTCTCCGCATTGCAAGGTGCAATTCTGAAATTTTTTGCTTTTTCCTGCTCTTCTTAGCATGATAAAGAAGATTCAAAGAGAGTGAGATGCCAGCTCCTTTCATTCAGTCAGTAGCTTCAATCATTTCTGGATGTTTTTCAATGGCAAAAATCAATGAATATTGTAAATGCACAAACAGTAATTTCTCCGCATTGCAAGGTGCAATTCTGAAATTTTTTGCTTTTTCCTGCTCCTCTTAGCATGATAAAGAAGATTCAAAGAGAGTGGGATGCCAGCTCCTTTCATTCAGTCAGTAGCTTCAATCATTTCTGGTATATGAATAACATGATGTTTTTCAATGGCAAAAATCAATGAATATTGTAAATGCACAAACAGTAATTTCTCCGCATTGCAAGGTGCAATTCTGAAATTTTTTGCTTTTTCCTGCTCCTCTTAGCATGATAAAGAAGATTCAAAGAGAGTGAGATGCCAGCTCCTTTCATTCAGTCAGTAGCTTCAATCATTTCTGGACGTTTTTCAATGGCAAAAATCAATGAATATTGTAAATGCACAAACAGTAATTTCTCCGCATTGCAAGATGCAATTCTGAAATTTTTTGCTTTTTCCTGCTCCTCTTAGCATGATAAAGAAGATTCAAAGAGAGTGAGATGCCAGCTCCTTTCATTCAGTCAGTAGCTTCAGTCATTTCTGGACGTTTTTCCATGGCAAAAATCAATGAATATTGTAAATGCACAAACAGTAATTTCTCCGCATTGCAAAGTGCAATTCTGAAATTTTTTGCTTTTTCCTGCTCCTCTTAGCATGATAAAGAAGATTCAAAGAGAGTGAGATGCCAGCTCCTTTCATTCAGTCAGTAGCTTCAAACATTTCTGGTATAAACATTTCTGGATGTTTTTCAATGGCAAAAATCAATGAATATTGTAAATGCACAAACAGTAATATCTCCACATTGCAAGGTGCAATGCTGAAATTTTTTGCTTTTTCCTGCTAATCCTAGGATGATAAAGAAGATTCAAATAGAGTGAGATGCCAGCTCCTTTCATTCAGTCAGTAGCTTCAAACATTTCTGGTATATGAATAACATGATGTTTTTCAATGGCAAAAATCAATGAATATTGTAAATGCACAAACAGTAATATCTCCACATTGCAAGGTGCAATTCTGAAATTTTTTGCTTTTTCCTGCTAATCCTAGCATGATAAAGAAGATTCAAAGAGAGTGAGATGCCAGCTCCTTTCATTCAGTCAGTAGCTTCAAACATTTCTGGACGTTTTTCAATGGCAAAAATCAATGAATATTGTAAATGCACAAACAGTAATATCTCCACATTGCAAGGTGCAATTCTGAAATTTTTTGCTTTTTCCTGCTACTCCTAGCATGATAAAGAAGATTCAAAGAGAGTGAGATGCCAGCTCCTTTCATTCAGTCAGTAGCTTCAAACATTTCTGGACGTTTTTCAATGGCAAAAATCAATGAATATTGTAAATGCACAAACAGTAATATCTCCACATTGCAAGGTGCAATTCTGAAATTTTTTGCTTTTTCCTGCTAATCCTAGCATGATAAAGAAGATTCAAAGAGAGTGAGATGCCAGCTCCTTTCATTCAGTCAGTAGCTTCAAACATTTCTGGACGTTTTTCAATGGCAAAAATCAATGAATATTGTAAATGCACAAACAGTAATATCTCCACATTGCAAGGTGCAATTCTGAAATTTTTTGCTTTTTCCTGCTACTCCTAGCATGATAAAGAAGATTCAAAGAGAGTGAGATGCCAGCTCCTTTCATTCAGTCAGTAGCTTCAAACATTTCTGGACGTTTTTCAATGGCAAAAATCAATGAATATTGTAAATGCACAAACAGTAATTTCTCCGCATTGCAAGGTGCAATTCTGAAATTTTTTGCTTTTTCCTGCTCCTCTTAGCATGATAAAGAAGATTCAAAGAGAGTGAGATGCCAGCTCCTTTCATTCAGTCAGTAGCTTCAATCATTTCTGGACGTTTTTCAATGGCAAAAATCAATGAATATTGTAAATGCACAAACAGTAATTTCTCCGCATTGCAAGGTGCAATTCTGAAATTTTTTGCTTTTTCCTGCTCCTCTTAGCATGATAATGAAGATTCAAAGAGAGTGAGATGCCAGCTCCTTTCATTCAGTCAGTAGCTTCAATCATTTCTGGTATATGAATAACATGATGTTTTTCAATGGCAAAAATCAATGAATATTGTAAATGCACAAACAGTAATTTCTCCGCATTGCAAATTGCAATTCTGAAATTTTTTGCTTTTTCCTGCTCCTCTTAGCATGATAAAGAAGATTCAAAGAGAGTGAGATGCCAGCTCCTTTCATTCAGTCAGTAGCTTCAATCATTTCTGGACGTTTTTCAATGGCAAAAATCAATGAATATTGTAAATGCACAAACAGTAATTTCTCCGCATTGCAAGGTGCAATTCTGAAATTTTTTGCTTTTTCCTGCTCCTCTTAGCATGATAAAGAAGATTCAAAGAGAGTGAGATGCCAGCTCCTTTCATTCAGTCAGTAGCTTCAATCATTTCTGGACGTTTTTCAATGGCAAAAATCAATGAATATTGTAAATGCACAAACAGTAATTTCTCCGCATTGCAAGGTGCAATTCTGAAATTTTTTGCTTTTTCCTGCTCCTCTTAGCATGATAAAGAAGATTCAAAGAGAGTGAGATGCCAGCTCCTTTCATTCAGTCAGTAGCTTCAATCATTTCTGGACGTTTTTCAATGGCAAAAATCAATGAATATTGTAAATGCACAAACAGTAATTTCTCCGCATTGCAAGGTGCAATTCTGAAATTTTTTGCTTTTTCCTGCTCCTCTTAGCATGATAAAGAAGATTCAAAGAGAGTGAGATGCCAGCTCCTTTCATTCAGTCAGTAGCTTCAATCATTTCTGGTATATGAATAACATGATGTTTTTCAATGGCAAAAATCAATGAATATTGTAAATGCACAAACAGTAATTTCTCCGCATTGCAAGGTGCAATTCTGAAATTTTTTGCTTTTTCCTGCTCCTCTTAGCATGATAAAGAAGATTCAAAGAGCGTGAGATGCCAGCTCCTTTCATTCAGTCAGTAGCTTCAATCATTTCTGGATGTTTTTCAATGGCAAAAATCAATGAATATTGTAAATGCACAAACAGTAATTTCTCCGCATTGCAAGGTGCAATTCTGAAATTTTTTGCTTTTTCCTGCTCCTCTTAGCATGATAAAGAAGATTCAAAGAGAGTGAGATGCCAGCTCCTTTCATTCAGTCAGTAGCTTCAATCATTTCTGGACGTTTTTCAATGGCAAAAATCAATGAATATTGTAAATGCACAAACAGTAATTTCTCCGCATTGCAAGGTGCAATTCTGAAATTTTTTGCTTTTTCCTGCTCCTCTTAGCATGATAAAGAAGATTCTAAGAGAGTGAGATGCCAGCTCCTTTCATTCAGTCAGTAGCTTCAATCATTTCTGGACGTTTTTCAATGGCAAAAATCAATGAATATTGTAAATGCACAAACAGTAATTTCTCCGCATTGCAAGGTGCAATTCTTAATTTTTTTGCTTTTTCCTGATCCTCTTAGCATGATAAAGAAGATTCAAAGAGAGTGAGATGCCAGTTCCTTTCATTCAGTCAGTAGCTTCAATCATTTCTGGTATATGAATAACATGATGTTTTTCAATGGCAAAAATCAATGAATATTGTAAATGCACAAACAGTAATTTCTCCGCATTGCAAGGTGCAATTCTGAAATTTTTTGCTTTTTCCTGCTCCTCTTAGCATGATAAAGAAGATTCAAAGAGAGTGAGATGCCAGCTCCTTTCATTCAGTCAGTAGCTTCAATCATTTCTGGATGTTTTTCAATGGCAAAAATCAATGAATATTGTAAATGCACAAACAGTAATTTCTCCGCATTGCAAGGTGCAATTCTGAAATTTTTTGCTGTTTCCTGCTCCTCTTAGCATGATAAAGAAGATTCAAAGAGAGTGAGATGCCAGCTCCTTTCATTCAGTCAGTAGCTTCAGTCATTTCTGGACGTTTTTCAATGGCAAAAATCAATGAATATTGTAAATGCACAAACAGTAATTTCTCCGCATTGCAAGGTGCAATTCTGAAATTTTTTGCTTTTTCCTGCTCCTCTTAGCATGATAAAGAAGATTCAAAGAGAGTGAGATGCCAGCTCCTTTCATTCAGTCAGTAGCTTCAAACATTTCTGGTATAAACATTTCTGGACGTTTTTCAATGGCAAAAATCAATGAATATTGTAAATGCACAAACAGTAATATCTCCACATTGCAAGGTGCAATTCTGAAATTTTTTGCTTTTTCCTGCTAATCCTAGCATGATAAAGAAGATTCAAATAGAGTGAGATGCCAGCTCCTTTCATTCAGTCAGTAGCTTCAAACATTTCTGGACGTTTTTCAATGGCAAAATTCAATGAATATTGTAAATGCACAAACAGTAATATCTCCACATTGCAAGGTGCAATTCTGAAATTTTTTGCTTTTTCCTGCTAATCCTAGCATGATAAAGAAGATTCAAAGAGAGTGAGATGCCAGCTCCTTTCATTCAGTCAGTAGCTTCAATCATTTCTGGACGTTTTTCAATGGCAAAAATCAATGAATATTGTAAATGCACAAACAGTAATTTCTCCGCATTGCAAGGTGCAATTCTGAAATTTTTTGCTTTTTCCTGCTCCTCTTAGCATGATAAAGAAGATTCAAAGAGAGTGAGATGCCAGCTCCTTTCATTCAGTCAGTAGCTTCAGTCATTTCTGGACGTTTTTCAATGGCAAAAATCAATGAATATTGTAAATGCACAAACAGTAATTTCTCCGCATTGCAAGGTGCAATTCTGAAATTTTTTGCTTTTTCCTGCTCCTCTTAGCATGATAAAGAAGATTCAAAGAGAGTGAGATGCCAGCTCCTTTCATTCAGTCAGTAGCTTCACTCATTTCTGGACGTTTTTCAATGGCAAAAATCAATGAATATTGTAAATGCACAAACAGTAATTTCTCCGCATTGCAAGGTGCAATTCTGAAATTTTTTGCTTTTTCCTGCTCCTCTTAGCATGATAAAGAAGATTCAAAGAGAGTGAGATGCCAGCTCCTTTCATTCAGTCAGTAGCTTCAATCATTTCTGGACGTTTTTCAATGGCAAAAATCAATGAATATTGTAAATGCACAAACAGTAATTTCTCCGCATTGCAAATTGCAATTCTGAAATTTTTTGCTTTTTCCTGCTCCTCTTAGCATGATAAAGAAGATTCAAAGAGAGTGAGATGCCAGCTCCTTTCATTCAGTCAGTAGCTTCAATCATTTCTGGACGTTTTTCAATGGCAAAAATCAATGAATATTGTAAATGCACAAACAGTAATTTCTCCGCATTGCAAGGTGCAATTCTGAAATTTTTTGCTTTTTCCTGCTCCTATTAGCATGATAAAGAAGATTCAAAGAGAGTGAGATGCCAGCTCCTTTCATTCAGTCAGTAGCTTCAATCATTTCTGGATGTTTTTCAATGGCAAAAATCAATGAATATTGTAAATGCACAAACAGTAATTTCTCCGCATTGCAAGGTGCAATTCTGAAATTTTTTGCTTTTTCCTGCTCCTCTTAGCATGATAAAGAAGATTCAGAGAGTGAGATGCCAGCTCCTTTCATTCAGTCAGTAGCTTCAGTCATTTCTGGACGTTTTTCAATGGCAAAAATCAATGAATATTGTAAATGCACAAACAGTAATTTCTCCGCATTGCAAGGTGCAATTCTGAAATTTTTTGCTTTTTCCTGCTCCTCTTAGCATGATAAAGAAGATTCAAAGAGAGTGAGATGCCAGCTCCTTTCATTCAGGCAGTAGCTTCAAACATTTCTGGTATAAACATTTCTGGACGTTTTTCAATGGCAAAAATCAATGAATATTGTAAATGCACAAACAGTAATATCTCCACATTGCAAGGTGCAATTCTGAAATTTTTTGCTTTTTCCTGCTCCTCTTAGCATGATAAAGAAGATTCAAAGAGAGTGAGATGCCAGCTCCTTTCATTCAGTCAGTAGTTTCAATCATTTCTGGACGTTTTTCAATGGCAAAAATCAATGAATATTGTAAATGCACAAACAGTAATTTCTCCGCATTGCAAGGTGCAATTCTGAAATTTTTTGCTTTTTCCTGCTCCTCTTAGCATGATAAAGAAGATTCAAAGAGAGTGAGATGCCAGCTCCTTTCATTCAGTCAGTAGCTTCAATCATTTCTGGTATATGAATAACATGATGTTTTTCAATGGCAAAAATCAATGAATATTGTAAATGCACAAACAGTAATTTCTCCGCATTGCAAGGTGCAATTCTGAAATTTTTTGCTTTTTCCTGCTCCTCTTAGCATGATAAAGAAGATTCAAAGAGAGTGAGATGCCAGCTCTTTTCATTCAGTCAGTAGCTTCAATCATTTCTGGACGTTTTTCAATGGCAAAAATCAATGAATATTGTAAATGCACAAACAGTAATTTCTCCGCATTGCAAGGTGCAATTCTGAAATTTTTTGCTTTTTCCTGCTCCTCTTAGCATGATAAAGAAGATTCAAAGAGAGTGAGATGCCAGCTCCTTTCATTCAGTCAGTAGCTTCAGTCATTTCTGGACGTTTTTCAATGGCAAAAATCAATGAATATTGTAAATGCACAAACAGTAATTTCTCCGCATTGCAAGGTGCAATTCTGAAATTCTTTGCTTTTTCCTGCTCCTCTTAGCATGATAAAGAAGATTCAAAGAGAGTGAGATGCCAGCTCCTTTCATTCAGTCAGTAGCTTCAAACATTTCTGGTATAAACATTTCTGGACGTTTTTCAATGGCAAAAATCAATGAATATTGTAAATGCACAAACAGTAATATCTCCACATTGCAAGGTGCAATTCTGAAATTTTTTGCTTTTTCCTGCTAATCCTAGCATGATAAAGAAGATTCAAATAGAGTGAGATGCCAGCTCCTTTCATTCAGTCAGTAGCTTCAAACATTTCTGGACGTTTTTCAATGGCAAAAATCAATGAATATTGTAAATGCACAAACAGTAATATCTCCACATTGCAAGGTTCAATTCTGAAATTTTTTGCTTTTTCCTGCTAATCCTAGCATGATAAAGAAGATTCAAAGAGAATGAGATGCCAGCTCCTTTCATTCAGTCAGTAGCTTCAAACATTTCTGGTATATGAATAACATGATGTTTTTCAATGGCAAAAATCAATGAATATTGTAAATGCACAAACAGTAATATCTCCATATTGCAAGGTGCAATTCTGAAATTTTTTGCTTTTTCCTGCTAATCCTAGCATGATAAAGAAGATTCAAAGAGAGTGAGATGCCAGCTCCTTTCATTCAGTCAGTAGCTTCAAACATTTCTGGACGTTTTTCAATGGCAAAAATCAATGAATATTGTAAATGCACAAACAGTAATATCTCCACATTGCAAGGTGCAATTCTGAAATTTTTTGCTTTTTCCTGCTACTCCTAGCATGATAAAGAAGATTCAAAGAGAGTGAGATGCCAGCTCCTTTCATTCAGTCAGTAGCTTCAAACATTTCTGGACGTTTTTCAATGGCAAAAATCAATGAATATTGTAAATGCACAAACAGTAATATCTCCACATTGCAAGTTGCAATTCTGAAATTTTTTGCTTTTTCCTGCTAATCCTAGCATGATAAAGAAGATTCAAAGAGAGTGAGATGCCAGCTCCTTTCATTCAGTCAGTAGCTTCAAACATTTCTGGACGTTTTTCAATGGCAAAAATCTATGAATATTGTAAATGCACAAACAGTAATTTCTCCGCATTGCAAGGTGCAATTCTGAAATTTTTTGCTTTTTCCTGCTCCTCTTAGCATGATAAAGATTCAAAGAGAGTGAGATGCCAGCTCCTTTCATTCAGTCAGTAGCTTCAATCATTTCTGGACGTTTTTCAATGGCAAAAATCAATGAATATTGTAAATGCACAAGCAGTAATTTCTCCGCATTGCAAGGTGCAATTCTGAAATTTTTTGCTTTTTCCTGCTCCTCTTAGCATGATAAAGAAGATTCAAAGAGAGTGAGATGCCAGCTCCTTTCATTCAGTCAGTAGCTTCAATCATTTCTGGACGTTTTTCAATGGCAAAAATCAATGAATATTGTAAATGCACAAACAGTAATTTCTCCGCATTGCAAGGTGCAATTCTGAAATTTTTTGCTTTTTCCTGCTCCTCTTAGCATGAAAAAGAAGATTCAAAGAGAATGAGATGCCCGCTCCTTTCATTCAGTCAGTAGCTTCAATCATTTCTGGTATATGAATAACATGATGTTTTTCAATGGCAAAAATCAATGAATATTGTAAATGCACAAACAGTAATTTCTCCGCATTGCAAGGTGCAATTCTGAATTTTTTTGCTTTTTCCTGCTCCTCTTAGCATGATAAAGAAGATTCAAAGAGAGTGAGATGCCAGCTCCTTTCATTCAGTCAGTAGCTTCAAACATTTCTGGTATAAACATTTCTGGACGTTTTTCAATGGCAAAAATCAATGAATATTGTAAATGCACAAACAGTAATATCTCCACATTGCAAGGTGCAATTCTGAAATTTTTTGCTTTTTCCTGCTAATCCTAGCATGATAAAGAAGATTCAAATAGAGTGAGATGCCAGCTCCTTTCATTCAGTCAGTAGCTTCAAACATTTCTGGACGTTTTTCAATGGCAAAATTCAATGAATATTGTAAATGCACAAACAGTAATATCTCCACATTGCAAGGTGCAATTCTGAAATTTTTTGCTTTTTCCTGCTAATCCTAGCATGATAAAGAAGATGCAAAGAGAGTGAGATGCCAGCTCCTTTCATTCAGTCAGTAGCTTCAATCATTTCTGGACGTTTTTCAATGGCAAAAATCAATGAATATTGTAAATGCACAAACAGTAATTTCTCCGCATTGCAAGGTGCAATTCTGAAATTTTTTGCTTTTTCCTGCTCCTCTTAGCATGATAAAGAAGATTCAAAGAGAGTGAGATGCCAGCTCCTTTCATTCAGTCAGTAGCTTCAATCATTTCTGGACGTTTTTCAATGGCAAAAATCAATGAATATTGTAAATGCACAAACAGTAATTTCTCCGCATTGCAAGGTGCAATTCTGAAATTTTTTGCTTTTTCCTGCTCCTCTTAGCATGATTAAGAAGATTCAAAGAGAGTGAGATGCCAGCTCCTTTCATTCAGTCAGTAGCTTCAATCATTTCTGGTATATGAATAACATGATGTTTTTCAATGGCAAAAATCAATGAATATTGTAAATGCACAAACAGTAATTTCTCCGCATTGCAAGGTGCAATTCTGAAATTTTTTGCTTTTTCCTGCTCCTCTTAGCATGATAAAGAAGATTCAAAGAGAGTGAGATGCCAGCTCCTTTCATTCAGTCAGTAGCTTCAATCATTTCTGGACGTTTTTCAATGGCAAAAATCAATGAATATTGTAAATGCACAAACAGTAATTTCTCCGCATTGCAAGGTGCAATTCTGAAATTTTTTGCTTTTTCCTGCTCCTCTTAGCATGATAAAGAAGATTCTAAGAGAGTGAGATGCCAGCTCCTTTCATTCAGTCAGTAGCTTCAATCATTTCTGGACGTTTTTCAATGGCAAAAATCAATGAATATTGTAAATGCACAAACAGTAATTTCTCCGCATTGCAAGGTGCAATTCTTAATTTTTTTGCTTTTTCCTGATCCTCTTAGCATGATAAAGAATATTCAAAGAGAGTGAGATGCCAGTTCCTTTCATTCAGTCAGTAGCTTCAATCATTTCTGGTATATGAATAACATGATGTTTTTCAATGGCAAAAATCAATGAATATTGTAAATGCACAAACAGTAATTTCTCCGCATTGCAAGGTGCAATTCTGAAATTTTTTGCTTTTTCCTGCTCCTCTTAGCATGATAAAGAAGATTCAAAGAGAGTGAGATGCCAGCTCCTTTCATTCAGTCAGTAGCTTCAATCATTTCTGGATGTTTTTCAATGGCAAAAATCAATGAATATTGTAAATGCACAAACAGTAATTTCTCCGCATTGCAAGGTGCAATTCTGAAATTTTTTGCTGTTTCCTGCTCCTCTTAGCATGATAAAGAAGATTCAAAGAGAGTGAGATGCCAGCTCCTTTCATTCAGTCAGTAGCTTCAGTCATTTCTGGACGTTTTTCAATGGCAAAAATCAATGAATATTGTAAATGCACAAACAGTAATTTCTCCGCATTGCAAGGTGCAATTCTGAAATTTTTTGCTTTTTCCTGCTCCTCTTAGCATGATAAAGAAGATTCAAAGAGAGTGAGATGCCAGCTCCTTTCATTCAGTCAGTAGCTTCAAACATTTCTGGTATAAACATTTCTGGACGTTTTTCAATGGCAAAAATCAATGAATATTGTAAATGCACAAACAGTAATATCTCCACATTGCAAGGTGCAATTCTGAAATTTTTTGCTTTTTCCTGCTAATCCTAGCATGATAAAGAAGATTCAAATAGAGTGAGATGCCAGCTCCTTTCATTCAGTCAGTAGCTTCAAACATTTCTGGACGTTTTTCAATGGCAAAATTCAATGAATATTGTAAATGCACAAACAGTAATATCTCCACATTGCAAGGTGCAATTCTGAAATTTTTTGCTTTTTCCTGCTAATCCTAGCATGATAAAGAAGATTCAAAGAGAGTGAGATGCCAGCTCCTTTCATTCAGTCAGTAGCTTCAATCATTTCTGGACGTTTTTCAATGGCAAAAATCAATGAATATTGTAAATGCACAAACAGTAATTTCTCCGCATTGCAAGGTGCAATTCTGAAATTTTTTGCTTTTTCCTGCTCCTCTTAGCATGATAAAGAAGATTCAAAGAGAGTGAGATGCCAGCTCCTTTCATTCAGTCAGTAGCTTCAGTCATTTCTGGACGTTTTTCAATGGCAAAAATCAATGAATATTGTAAATGCACAAACAGTAATTTCTCCGCATTGCAAGGTGCAATTCTGAAATTTTTTGCTTTTTCCTGCTCCTCTTAGCATGATAAAGAAGATTCAAAGAGAGTGAGATGCCAGCTCCTTTCATTCAGTCAGTAGCTTCACTCATTTCTGGACGTTTTTCAATGGCAAAAATCAATGAATATTGTAAATGCACAAACAGTAATTTCTCCGCATTGCAAGGTGCAATTCTGAAATTTTTTGCTTTTTCCTGCTCCTCTTAGCATGATAAAGAAGATTCAAAGAGAGTGAGATGCCAGCTCCTTTCATTCAGTCAGTAGCTTCAATCATTTCTGGACGTTTTTCAATGGCAAAAATCAATGAATATTGTAAATGCACAAACAGTAATTTCTCCGCATTGCAAATTGCAATTCTGAAATTTTTTGCTTTTTCCTGCTCCTCTTAGCATGATAAAGAAGATTCAAAGAGAGTGAGATGCCAGCTCCTTTCATTCAGTCAGTAGCTTCAATCATTTCTGGACGTTTTTCAATGGCAAAAATCAATGAATATTGTAAATGCACAAACAGTAATTTCTCCGCATTGCAAGGTGCAATTCTGAAATTTTTTGCTTTTTCCTGCTCCTATTAGCATGATAAAGAAGATTCAAAGAGAGTGAGATGCCAGCTCCTTTCATTCAGTCAGTAGCTTCAATCATTTCTGGATGTTTTTCAATGGCAAAAATCAATGAATATTGTAAATGCACAAACAGTAATTTCTCCGCATTGCAAGGTGCAATTCTGAAATTTTTTGCTTTTTCCTGCTCCTCTTAGCATGATAAAGAAGATTCAGAGAGTGAGATGCCAGCTCCTTTCATTCAGTCAGTAGCTTCAGTCATTTCTGGACGTTTTTCAATGGCAAAAATCAATGAATATTGTAAATGCACAAACAGTAATTTCTCCGCATTGCAAGGTGCAATTCTGAAATTTTTTGCTTTTTCCTGCTCCTCTTAGCATGATAAAGAAGATTCAAAGAGAGTGAGATGCCAGCTCCTTTCATTCAGGCAGTAGCTTCAAACATTTCTGGTATAAACATTTCTGGACGTTTTTCAATGGCAAAAATCAATGAATATTGTAAATGCACAAACAGTAATATCTCCACATTGCAAGGTGCAATTCTGAAATTTTTTGCTTTTTCCTGCTCCTCTTAGCATGATAAAGAAGATTCAAAGAGAGTGAGATGCCAGCTCCTTTCATTCAGTCAGTAGTTTCAATCATTTCTGGACGTTTTTCAATGGCAAAAATCAATGAATATTGTAAATGCACAAACAGTAATTTCTCCGCATTGCAAGGTGCAATTCTGAAATTTTTTGCTTTTTCCTGCTCCTCTTAGCATGATAAAGAAGATTCAAAGAGAGTGAGATGCCAGCTCCTTTCATTCAGTCAGTAGCTTCAATCATTTCTGGTATATGAATAACATGATGTTTTTCAATGGCAAAAATCAATGAATATTGTAAATGCACAAACAGTAATTTCTCCGCATTGCAAGGTGCAATTCTGAAATTTTTTGCTTTTTCCTGCTCCTCTTAGCATGATAAAGAAGATTCAAAGAGAGTGAGATGCCAGCTCTTTTCATTCAGTCAGTAGCTTCAATCATTTCTGGACGTTTTTCAATGGCAAAAATCAATGAATATTGTAAATGCACAAACAGTAATTTCTCCGCATTGCAAGGTGCAATTCTGAAATTTTTTGCTTTTTCCTGCTCCTCTTAGCATGATAAAGAAGATTCAAAGAGAGTGAGATGCCAGCTCCTTTCATTCAGTCAGTAGCTTCAGTCATTTCTGGACGTTTTTCAATGGCAAAAATCAATGAATATTGTAAATGCACAAACAGTAATTTCTCCGCATTGCAAGGTGCAATTCTGAAATTCTTTGCTTTTTCCTGCTCCTCTTAGCATGATAAAGAAGATTCAAAGAGAGTGAGATGCCAGCTCCTTTCATTCAGTCAGTAGCTTCAAACATTTCTGGTATAAACATTTCTGGACGTTTTTCAATGGCAAAAATCAATGAATATTGTAAATGCACAAACAGTAATATCTCCACATTGCAAGGTGCAATTCTGAAATTTTTTGCTTTTTCCTGCTAATCCTAGCATGATAAAGAAGATTCAAATAGAGTGAGATGCCAGCTCCTTTCATTCAGTCAGTAGCTTCAAACATTTCTGGACGTTTTTCAATGGCAAAAATCAATGAATATTGTAAATGCACAAACAGTAATATCTCCACATTGCAAGGTTCAATTCTGAAATTTTTTGCTTTTTCCTGCTAATCCTAGCATGATAAAGAAGATTCAAAGAGAATGAGATGCCAGCTCCTTTCATTCAGTCAGTAGCTTCAAACATTTCTGGTATATGAATAACATGATGTTTTTCAATGGCAAAAATCAATGAATATTGTAAATGCACAAACAGTAATATCTCCATATTGCAAGGTGCAATTCTGAAATTTTTTGCTTTTTCCTGCTAATCCTAGCATGATAAAGAAGATTCAAAGAGAGTGAGATGCCAGCTCCTTTCATTCAGTCAGTAGCTTCAAACATTTCTGGACGTTTTTCAATGGCAAAAATCAATGAATATTGTAAATGCACAAACAGTAATATCTCCACATTGCAAGGTGCAATTCTGAAATTTTTTGCTTTTTCCTGCTACTCCTAGCATGATAAAGAAGATTCAAAGAGAGTGAGATGCCAGCTCCTTTCATTCAGTCAGTAGCTTCAAACATTTCTGGACGTTTTTCAATGGCAAAAATCAATGAATATTGTAAATGCACAAACAGTAATATCTCCACATTGCAAGGTGCAATTCTGAAATTTTTTGCTTTTTCCTGCTAATCCTAGCATGATAAAGAAGATTCAAAGAGAGTGAGATGCCAGCTCCTTTCATTCAGTCAGTAGCTTCAAACATTTCTGGACGTTTTTCAATGGCAAAAATCTATGAATATTGTAAATGCACAAACAGTAATTTCTCCGCATTGCAAGGTGCAATTCTGAAATTTTTTGCTTTTTCCTGCTCCTCTTAGCATGATAAAGATTCAAAGAGAGTGAGATGCCAGCTCCTTTCATTCAGTCAGTAGCTTCAATCATTTCTGGACGTTTTTCAATGGCAAAAATCAATGAATATTGTAAATGCACAAGCAGTAATTTCTCCGCATTGCAAGGTGCAATTCTGAAATTTTTTGCTTTTTCCTGCTCCTCTTAGCATGATAAAGAATATTCAAAGAGAGTGAGATGCCAGCTCCTTTCATTCAGTCAGTAGCTTCAATCATTTCTGGACGTTTTTCAATGGCAAAAATCAATGAATATTGTAAATGCACAAACAGTAATTTCTCCGCATTGCAAGGTGCAATTCTGAAATTTTTTGCTTTTTCCTGCTCCTCTTAGCATGAAAAAGAAGATTCAAAGAGAATGAGATGCCCGCTCCTTTCATTCAGTCAGTAGCTTCAATCATTTCTGGTATATGAATAACATGATGTTTTTCAATGGCAAAAATCAATGAATATTGTAAATGCACAAACAGTAATTTCTCCGCATTGCAAGGTGCAATTCTGAATTTTTTTGCTTTTTCCTGCTCCTCTTAGCATGATAAAGAAGATTCAAAGAGAGTGAGATGCCAGCTCCTTTCATTCAGTCAGTAGCTTCAATCATTTCTGGACGTTTTTCAATGGCAAAAATCAATGAATATTGTAAATGCACAAACAGTAATTTCTCCGCATTGCAAGGTGCAATTCTGAAATTTTTTGCTTTTTCCTGCTCCTCTTAGCATGATAAAGAAGATTCAAAGAGAGTGAGATGCCAGCTCCTTTCATTCAGTCAGTAGCTTCAAACATTTCTGGTATATGAATAACATGATGTTTTTCAATGGCAAAAATCAATGAATATTGTAAATGCACAAACAGTAATTTCTCCGCATTGCAAGGTGCAATTCTGAAATTTTTTGCTTTTTCCTGCTCCTCTTAGCATGATAAAGAAGATTCAAAGAGAGTGAGATGCCAGCTCCTTTCATTCAGTCAGTAGCTTCAATCTTTTCTGGACGTTTTTCAATGGCAAAAATCAATGAATATTGTAAATGCACAAACAGTAATTTCTCCGCATTGCAAGGTGCAATTCTGAAATTTTTTGCTTTTTCCTGCTCCTCTTAGCATGATAAAGAAGATTCAAAGAGAGTGAGATGCCAGCTCCTTTCATTCAGTCAGTAGCTTCAATCATTTCTGGACGTTTTTCAATGGCAAAAATCAATGAATATTGAAAATGCACAAACAGTAATTTCTCCGCATTGCAAGGTGCAATTCTGAATTTTTTTGCTTTTTCCTGCTCCTCTTAGCATGATAAAGAAGATTCAAAGAGAGTGAGATGCCAGCTCCTTTCATTCAGTCAGTAACTTCAAACATTTCTGGTATAAACATTTCTGGACGTTTTTCAATGGCAAAAATCAATGAATATTGTAAATGCACAAACAGTAATATCTCCACATTGCAAGGTGCAATTCTGAAATTTTTTGCTTTTTCCTGCTAATCCTAGCATGATAAAGAATATTCAAATAGAGTGAGATGCCAGCTCCTTTCATTCAGTCAGTAGCTTCAAACATTTCTGGACGTTTTTCAATGGCAAAAATCAATGAATATTGTAAATGCACAAACAGTAATATCTCCACATTGCAAGGTGCAATTCTGAAATTTTTTGCTTTTTCCTGCTAATCCTAGCATGATAAAGAAGATTCAAAGAGAGTGAGATGCCAGGTCCTTTCATTCAGTCAGTAGCCTCAAACATTTCTGGTATATGAATAACATGATGTTTTTTAATGGCAAAAATCAATGAATATTGTAAATGCACAAACAGTAATATCTCCACATTGCAAGGTGCAATTCTGAAATTTTTTGCTTTTTCCTGCTAATCCTAGCATGATAAAGAAGATTCAAAGAGAGTGAGATGCCAGCTCCTTTCATTCAGTCAGTAGCTTCAAACATTTCTGGACGTTTTTCAATGGCAAAAATCAATGAATATTGTAAATGCACAAACAGTAATATCTCCACATTGCAAGGTGCAATTCTGAAATTTTTTGCTTTTTCCTGCTACTCCTAGCATGGTAAAGAAGATTCAAAGAGAGTGAGATGCCAGCTCCTTTCATTCAGTCAGTAGCTTCAAACATTTCTGTACGTTTTTCAATGGCAAAAATCAATGAATATTGTAAATGCACAAACAGTAATATCTCCACATTGCAAGGTGCAATTCTGAAATTTTTTGCTTTTTCCTGCTAATCCTAGCATGATAAAGAAGATTCAAAGAGAGTGAGATGCCAGCTCCTTTCATTCAGTCAGTAGCTTCAAACATTTCTGGACGTTTTTCAATGGCAAAAATCAATGAATATTGTAAATGCACAAACAGTAATATCTCCACATTGCAAGGTGCAATTCTGAAATTTTTTGCTTTTTCCTGCTAATCCTAGCATGATAAAGAAGATTCAAAGAGAGTGAGATGCCAGCTCCTTTCATTCAGTCAGTAGCTTCAATCATTTCTGGACGTTTTTCAATGGCAAAAATCAATGAATATTGTAAATGCACAAACAGTAATTTCTCCGCATTGCAACGTGCAATTCTGAAATTTTTTGCTTTTTCCTGCTCCTCTTAGCATGATAAAGAAGATTCAAAGAGAGTGAGATGCCCGCTCCTTTCATTCAGTCAGTAGCTTCAATCATTTCTGGTATATGAATAACATGATGTTTTTCAATGGCAAAAATCAATGAATATTGTAAATGCACAAACAGTAATTTCTCCGCATTGCAAGGTGCAATTCTGAAATTTTTTGCTTTTTCCTGCTCCTCTTAGCATGATAAAGAAGATTCAAAGAGAGTGAGATGCCAGCTCCTTTCATTCAGTCAGTAGCTTCAAACATTTCTGGTATATGAATAACATGATGTTTTTCAATGGCAAAAATCAATGAATATTGTAAATGCACAAACAGTAATTTCTCCGCATTGCAAGGTGCAATTCTGAAATTTTTTGCTTTTTCCTGCTCCTCTTAGCATGATAAAGAAGATTCAAAGAGAGTGAGATGCCAGCTCCTTTCATTCAGTCAGTAGCTTCAATCTTTTCTGGACGTTTTTCAATGGCAAAAATCAATGAATATTGTATATGCACAAACAGTAATTTCTCCGCATTGTAAGGTGGAATTCTGAAATTTTTTGCTTTTTCCTGCTCCTCTTAGCATGATAAAGAAGATTCAAAGATAGTAAGATGCCAGCTTCTTTCATTCAGTCAGTAGCTTCAAACATTTCTGGTAAATGAATAACATGATGTTTTTCAATGGCAAAAATCAATGAATATTGTAAATGCACAAAGAGTAATTTCTCCGCATTGCAAGGTGCAATTCTGAAATTTTTTGCTTTTTCCTGCTCCTCTTAGCATGATAAAGAAGACTCAAAGAGAGTTACATGCCAGCTCCTTTCATTCAGTCAGTAGCTTCAATCATTTCTGGACGTTTTTCAATGGCAAAAATCAATGAATATTGTAAATGCACAAACAGTAATTTCTCCGCATTGCAAGGTGCAATTCTGAAATTTTTTGCTTTTTCCTGCTCCGCTTAGCATGATAAAGAAGATTCAAAGAGAGTGAGATGCCAGCTCCTTTCATTCAGTCAGTAGCTTCAATCATTTCTGATATATGAATAACATGATGTTTTTCAATGGCAAAAATCAATGAATATTGTAACTGCACAAACAGTAATTTCTCCGCATTGCAAGGTGCAATTCTGAAATTTTTTGCTTTTTCCTGCTCCTCTTAGCATGGTAAAGAAGATTCAAAGAGAGTGAGATGCCAGCTCCTTTCATTCAGTCAGTAGCTTCAATCATTTCTGGACGTTTTTCAATGGCAAAAATCAATGAATATTGTAAATGCACAAACAGTAATTTCTCCGCATTGCAAGGTGCAATTCTGAAATTTTTTGCTTTTTCCTGCTCCTCTTAGCATGATAAAGAAGATTCAAAGAGATTGAGATGCCAGCTCCTTTCATTCAGTCAGTAGCTTCAATCATTTCTGGACGTTTTTCAATGGCAATAATCAATGAATATTGTAAATGCACAAACAGTAATTTCTCCGCATTGCAAGGTGCAATTCTGAAATTTTTTGCTTTTTCCTGCTCCTCTTAGCATGATAAAGAAGATTCAAAGAGAGTGAGATGCCAGCTCCTTTCATTCAGTCAGTAGCTTCAATCATTTCTGGTATATGAATAACATGATGTTTTTCAATGGCAAAAATCAATGAATATTGTAAATGCACAACCAGTAATTTCTCCGCATTGCAAGGTGCAATTCTGAAATTTTTTGCTTTTTCCTGCTCCTCTTAGCATGGTAAAGAAGATTCAAAGAGAGTGAGATGCCAGCTCCTTTCATTCAGTCAGTAGCTTCAATCATTTCTGGACGTTTTTCAATGGCAAAAATCAATGAATATTGTAAATGCACAAACAGTAATTTCTCCGCATTGCAAGGTGCAATTCTGAAATTTTTTGCTTTTTCCTGCTCCTCTTAGCATGATAAAGAAGATTCAAAGAGAGTGAGATGCCAGCTCCTTTCATTCAGTCAGTAGCTCCAATCATTTCTGGACGTTTTTCAATGGCAAAAATCAATGAATATTGTAAATGCACAAACAGTAATTTCTCCGCATTGCAAGGTGCAATTCTGAAATGTTTTGCTTTTTCCTGCTCCTCTTAGCATGATAAAGAAGATTCAAAGAGAGTGAGATGCCAGCTCCTTTCATTCAGTCAGTAGCTTCAATCATTTCTGGGTATGAATAACATGATGTTTTTCAATGGCAAAAATCAATGAATATTGTAAATGCACAAACAGTAATTTCTCCACATTGCAAGGTGCAATTCTGAAATTTTTTGCTTTTTCCTGCTCCTCTTAGCATGATAAAGAAGATTCAAAGAGAGTGAGATGCCAGCTCCTTTCATTCAGTCAGTAGCTTCAATCATTTCTGGACGTTTTTCAATGGCAAAAATCAATGAATATTGTAAATGCACAAACAGTAATTTCTCCGCATTGCAAGGTGCAATTCTGAAATTTTTTGCTTTTTCCTGCTCCTCTTAGCATGATAAAGAAGATTCAAAGAGAGTGAGATGCCAGCTCCTTTCATTCAGTCAGTAGCTTCAATCATTTCTGGACATTTTTCAATGGCAAAAATCAATGAATATTGTAAATGCACAAACAGTAATTTCTCCGCATTGCAAGGTGCAATTCTGAATTTTTTTGCTTTTTCCTGCTCCTCTTAGCATGATAAAGAAGATTCAAAGAGAGTGAGATGCCAGCTCCTTTCATTCAGTCAGTAGCTTCAAACATTTCTGGTATAAACATTTCTGGACGTTTTTCAATGGCAAAAATCAATGAATATTGTAAATGCACAAACAGTAATATCTCCACATTGCAAGGTGCAATTCTGAAATTTTTTGCTTTTTCCTGCTAATCCTAGCATGATAAAGAATATTCAAATAGAGTGAGATGCCAGCTCCTTTCATTCAGTCAGTAGCTTCAAACATTTCTGGACGTTTTTCAATGGCAAAAATCAATGAATATTGTATATGCACAAACAGTAATTTCTCCGCATTGTAAGGTGGAATTCTGAAATTTTTTGCTTTTTCCTGCTCCTCTTAGCATGATAAAGAAGATTCAAAGATAGTGAGATGCCAGCTTCTTTCATTCAGTCAGTAGCTTCAAACATTTCTGGTAAATGAATAACATGATGTTTTTCAATGGCAAAAATCAATGAATATTGTAAATGCACAAAGAGTAATTTCTCCGCATTGCAAGGTGCAATTCTGAAATTTTTTGCTTTTTCCTGCTCCTCTTAGCATGATAAAGAAGACTCAAAGAGAGTTACATGCCAGCTCCTTTCATTCAGTCAGTAGCTTCAATCATTTCTGGACGTTTTTCAATGGCAAAAATCAATGAATATTGTAAATGCACAAACAGTAATTTCTCCGCATTGCAAGGTGCAATTCTGAAATTTTTTGCTTTTTCCTGCTCCTCTTAGCATGATAAAGAAGATTCAAAGAGAGTGAGATGCCAGCTCCTTTCATTCAGTCAGTAGCTTCAATCATTTCTGGACGTTTTTCAATGGCAAAAATCAATGAATATTGTAAATGCACAAACAGTAATTTCTCCGCATTGCAAGGTGCAATTCTGAATTTTTTTGCTTTTTCCTGCTCCTCTTAGCATGATAAAGAAGATTCAAAGAGAGTGAGATGCCAGCTCCTTTCATTCAGTCAGTAGCTTCAATCACTTCTGGACGTTTTTCAATGGCAAAAATCAATGAATATTGTAAATGCACAAACAGTAATTTCTCCGCATTGCAAGGTGCAATTCTGAATTTTTTTGCTTTTTCCTGCTCCTCTTAGCATGATAAAGAAGATTCAAAGAGAGTGAGATGCCAGCTCCTTTCATTCAGTCAGTAGCTTCAATCATTTCTGGTATATGAATAACATGATGTTTTTCAATGGCAAAAATCAATGAATATTGTAAATGCACAAACAGTAATTTCTCCGCATTGCAAGGTGCAATTCTGAAATTTTTTGCTTTTTCCTGCTCCTCTTAGCATGGTAAAGAAGATTCAAAGAGAGTGAGATGCCAGCTCCTTTCATTCAGTCAGTAGCTTCAATCATTTCTGGACGTTTTTCAATGGCAAAAATCAATGAATATTGTAAATGCACAAACAGTAATTTCTCCGCATTGCAAGGTGCAATTCTGAAATTTTTTGCTTTTTCCTGCTCCTCTTAGCATGATAAAGAAGATTCAAAGAGAGTGAGATGCCAGCTCCTTTCATTCAGTCAGTAGTTTCAAACTTTTCTGGTATATGAATAACATGATGTTTTTCAATGGCAAAAATCAATGAATATTGTAAATGCACAAACAGTAATTTCTCTGTATTGCAAGGTGCAATTCTGAAATTTTTTGCTTTTTCCTGCTCCTCTTAGCATGATAAAGAAGATTCAAAGAGAGTGAGATGCCAGCTCCTTTCATTCAGTCAGTAGCTTCAATCTTTTCTGGACGTTTTTCAATGGCAAAAATCAATGAATATTGTAAATGCACAAACAGTAATTTCTCCGCATTGCAAGGTGCAATTCTGAAATTTTTTGCTTTTTCCTGCTCCTCTTAGCATGATAAAGAAGATTCAAAGAGAGTGAGATGCCAGCTCCTTTCATTCAGTCAGTAGCTTCAATCATTTCTGGTATATGAATAACATGATGTTTTTCAATGGCAAAAATCAATGAATATTGTAAATGCACAAACAGTAATTTCTCCGCATTGCAAGGTGCAATTCTGAAATTTTTTGCTTTTTCCTGCTCCTCTTAGCATGGTAAAGAAGATTCAAAGAGAGTGAGATGCCAGCTCCTTTCATTCAGTCAGTAGCTTCAATCATTTCTGGACGTTTTTCAATGGCAAAAATCAATGAATATTGTAAATGCACAAACAGTAATTTCTCCGCATTGCAAGGTGCAATTCTGAAATTTTTTGCTTTTTCCTGCTCCTCTTAGCATGATAAAGAAGATTCAAAGAGAGTGAGATGCCAGCTCCTTTCATTCAGTCAGTAGCTCCAATCATTTCTGGACGTTTTTCAATGGCAAAAATCAATGAATATTGTAAATGCACAAACAGTAATTTCTCCGCATTGCAAGGTGCAATTCTGAAATGTTTTGCTTTTTCCTGCTCCTCTTAGCATGATAAAGAAGATTCAAAGAGAGTGAGATGCCAGCTCCTTTCATTCAGTCAGTAGCTTCAATCATTTCTGGGTATGAATAACATGATGTTTTTCAATGGCAAAAATCAATGAATATTGTAAATGCACAAACAGTAATTTCTCCACATTGCAAGGTGCAATTCTGAAATTTTTTGCTTTTTCCTGCTCCTCTTAGCATGATAAAGAAGATTCAAAGAGAGTGAGATGCCAGCTCCTTTCATTCAGTCAGTAGCTTCAATCATTTCTGGACGTTTTTCAATGGCAAAAATCAATGAATATTGTAAATGCACAAACAGTAATTTCTCCGCATTGCAAGGTGCAATTCTGAAATTTTTTGCTTTTTCCTGCTCCTCTTAGCATGATAAAGAAGATTCAAAGAGAGTGAGATGCCAGCTCCTTTCATTCAGTCAGTAGCTTCAATCATTTCTGGACATTTTTCAATGGCAAAAATCAATGAATATTGTAAATGCACAAACAGTAATTTCTCCGCATTGCAAGGTGCAATTCTGAATTTTTTTGCTTTTTCCTGCTCCTCTTAGCATGATAAAGAAGATTCAAAGAGAGTGAGATGCCAGCTCCTTTCATTCAGTCAGTAGCTTCAAACATTTCTGGTATAAACATTTCTGGACGTTTTTCAATGGCAAAAATCAATGAATATTGTAAATGCACAAACAGTAATATCTCCACATTGCAAGGTGCAATTCTGAAATTTTTTGCTTTTTCCTGCTAATCCTAGCATGATAAAGAATATTCAAATAGAGTGAGATGCCAGCTCCTTTCATTCAGTCAGTAGCTTCAAACATTTCTGGACGTTTTTCAATGGCAAAAATCAATGAATATTGTATATGCACAAACAGTAATTTCTCCGCATTGTAAGGTGGAATTCTGAAATTTTTTGCTTTTTCCTGCTCCTCTTAGCATGATAAAGAAGATTCAAAGATAGTGAGATGCCAGCTTCTTTCATTCAGTCAGTAGCTTCAAACATTTCTGGTAAATGAATAACATGATGTTTTTCAATGGCAAAAATCAATGAATATTGTAAATGCACAAAGAGTAATTTCTCCGCATTGCAAGGTGCAATTCTGAAATTTTTTGCTTTTTCCTGCTCCTCTTAGCATGATAAAGAAGACTCAAAGAGAGTTACATGCCAGCTCCTTTCATTCAGTCAGTAGCTTCAATCATTTCTGGACGTTTTTCAATGGCAAAAATCAATGAATATTGTAAATGCACAAACAGTAATTTCTCCGCATTGCAAGGTGCAATTCTGAAATTTTTTGCTTTTTCCTGCTCCTCTTAGCATGATAAAGAAGATTCAAAGAGAGTGAGATGCCAGCTCCTTTCATTCAGTCAGTAGCTTCAATCATTTCTGGACGTTTTTCAATGGCAAAAATCAATGAATATTGTAAATGCACAAACAGTAATTTCTCCGCATTGCAAGGTGCAATTCTGAATTTTTTTGCTTTTTCCTGCTCCTCTTAGCATGATAAAGAAGATTCAAAGAGAGTGAGATGCCAGCTCCTTTCATTCAGTCAGTAGCTTCAATCACTTCTGGACGTTTTTCAATGGCAAAAATCAATGAATATTGTAAATGCACAAACAGTAATTTCTCCGCATTGCAAGGTGCAATTCTGAATTTTTTTGCTTTTTCCTGCTCCTCTTAGCATGATAAAGAAGATTCAAAGAGAGTGAGATGCCAGCTCCTTTCATTCAGTCAGTAGCTTCAATCATTTCTGGTATATGAATAACATGATGTTTTTCAATGGCAAAAATCAATGAATATTGTAAATGCACAAACAGTAATTTCTCCGCATTGCAAGGTGCAATTCTGAAATTTTTTGCTTTTTCCTGCTCCTCTTAGCATGGTAAAGAAGATTCAAAGAGAGTGAGATGCCAGCTCCTTTCATTCAGTCAGTAGCTTCAATCATTTCTGGACGTTTTTCAATGGCAAAAATCAATGAATATTGTAAATGCACAAACAGTAATTTCTCCGCATTGCAAGGTGCAATTCTGAAATTTTTTGCTTTTTCCTGCTCCTCTTAGCATGATAAAGAAGATTCAAAGAGAGTGAGATGCCAGCTCCTTTCATTCAGTCAGTAGTTTCAAACTTTTCTGGTATATGAATAACATGATGTTTTTCAATGGCAAAAATCAATGAATATTGTAAATGCACAAACAGTAATTTCTCTGTATTGCAAGGTGCAATTCTGAAATTTTTTGCTTTTTCCTGCTCCTCTTAGCATGATAAAGAAGATTCAAAGAGAGTGAGATGCCAGCTCCTTTCATTCAGTCAGTAGCTTCAATCTTTTCTGGACGTTTTTCAATGGCAAAAATCAATGAATATTGTAAATGCACAAACAGTAATTTCTCCGCATTGCAAGGTGCAATTCTGAAATTTTTTGCTTTTTCCTGCTCCTCTTAGCATGATAAAGAAGATTCAAAGAGAGTGAGATGCCAGCTCCTTTCATTCAGTCAGTAGCTTCAATCATTTCTGGTATATGAATAACATGATGTTTTTCAATGGCAAAAATCAATGAATATTGTAAATGCACAAACAGTAATTTCTCCGCATTGCAAGGTGCAATTCTGAAATTTTTTGCTTTTTCCTGCTCCTCTTAGCATGGTAAAGAAGATTCAAAGAGAGTGAGATGCCAGCTCCTTTCATTCAGTCAGTAGCTTCAATCATTTCTGGACGTTTTTCAATGGCAAAAATCAATGAATATTGTAAATGCACAAACAGTAATTTCTCCGCATTGCAAGGTGCAATTCTGAAATTTTTTGCTTTTTCCTGCTCCTCTTAGCATGATAAAGAAGATTCAAAGAGAGTGAGATGCCAGCTCCTTTCATTCAGTCAGTAGCTTCAATCATTTCTGGACGTTTTTCAATGGCAAAAATCAATGAATATTGAAAATGCACAAACAGTAATTTCTCCGCATTGCAAGGTGCAATTCTGAATTTTTTTGCTTTTTCCTGCTCCTCTTAGCATGATAAAGAAGATTCAAAGAGAGTGAGATGCCACCTCCTTTCATTCAGTCAGTAACTTCAAACATTTCTGGTATAAACATTTCTGGACGTTTTTCAATGGCAAAAATCAATGAATATTGTAAATGCACAAACAGTAATATCTCCACATTGCAAGGTGCAATTCTGAAATTTTTTGCTTTTTCCTGCTAATCCTAGCATGATAAAGAATATTCAAATAGAGTGAGATGCCAGCTCCTTTCATTCAGTCAGTAGCTTCAAACATTTCTGGACGTTTTTCAATGGCAAAAATCAATGAATATTGTAAATGCACAAACAGTAATATCTCCACATTGCAAGGTGCAATTCTGAAATTTTTTGCTTTTTCCTGCTAATCCTAGCATGATAAAGAAGATTCAAAGAGAGTGAGATGCCAGGTCCTTTCATTCAGTCAGTAGCCTCAAACATTTCTGGTATATGAATAACATGATGTTTTTTAATGGCAAAAATCAATGAATATTGTAAATGCACAAACAGTAATATCTCCACATTGCAAGGTGCAATTCTGAAATTTTTTGCTTTTTCCTGCTAATCCTAGCATGATAAAGAAGATTCAAAGAGAGTGAGATGCCAGCTCCTTTCATTCAGTCAGTAGCTTCAAACATTTCTGGACGTTTTTCAATGGCAAAAATCAATGAATATTGTAAATGCACAAACAGTAATATCTCCACATTGCAAGGTGCAATTCTGAAATTTTTTGCTTTTTCCTGCTACTCCTAGCATGATAAAGAAGATTCAAAGAGAGTGAGATGCCAGCTCCTTTCATTCAGTCAGTAGCTTCAAACATTTCTGTACGTTTTTCAATGGCAAAAATCAATGAATATTGTAAATGCACAAACAGTAATATCTCCACATTGCAAGGTGCAATTCTGAAATTTTTTGCTTTTTCCTGCTAATCCTAGCATGATAAAGAAGATTCAAAGAGAGTGAGATGCCAGCTCCTTTCATTCAGTCAGTAGCTTCAAACATTTCTGGACGTTTTTCAATGGCAAAAATCAATGAATATTGTAAATGCACAAACAGTAATATCTCCACATTGCAAGGTGCAATTCTGAAATTTTTTGCTTTTTCCTGCTAATCCTAGCATGATAAAGAAGATTCAAAGAGAGTGAGATGCCAGCTCCTTTCATTCAGTCAGTAGCTTCAATCATTTCTGGACGTTTTTCAATGGCAAAAATCAATGAATATTGTAAATGCACAAACAGTAATTTCTCCGCATTGCAACGTGCAATTCTGAAATTTTTTGCTTTTTCCTGCTCCTCTTAGCATGATAAAGAAGATTCAAAGAGAGTGAGATGCCAGCTCCTTTCATTCAGTCAGTAGCTTCAATCATTTCTGGACGTTTTTCAATGGCAAAAATCAATGAATATTGTAAATGCACAAACAGTAATTTCTCCGCATTGCAAGGTGCAATTCTGAAATTTTTTGCTTTTTCCTGCTCCTCTTAGCATGATAAAGAAGATTCAAAGAGAGTGAGATGCCAGCTCCTTTCATTCAGTCAGTAGCTTCAAACATTTCTGGTATATGAATAACATGATGTTTTTCAATGGCAAAAATCAATGAATATTGTAAATGCACAAACAGTAATTTCTCCGCATTGCAAGGTGCAATTCTGAAATTTTTTGCTTTTTCCTGCTCCTCTTAGCATGAAAAAGAAGATTCAAAGAGAGTGAGATGCCAGCTCCTTTCATTCAGTCAGTAGCTTCAATCTTTTCTGGACGTTTTTCAATGGCAAAAATCAATGAATATTGTATATGCACAAACAGTAATTTCTCCGCATTGTAAGGTGGAATTCTGAAATTTTTTGCTTTTTCCTGCTCCTCTTAGCATGATAAAGAAGATTCAAAGATAGTGAGATGCCAGCTTCTTTCATTCAGTCAGTAGCTTCAAACATTTCTGGTAAATGAATAACATGATGTTTTTCAATGGCAAAAATCAATGAATATTGTAAATGCACAAACAGTAATTTCTCCGCATTGCAAGGTGCAATTCTGAAATTTTTTGCTTTTTCCTGCTCCTCTTAGCATGATAAAGAAGACTCAAAGAGAGTTACATGCCAGCTCCTTTCATTCAGTCAGTAGCTTCAATCATTTCTGGACGTTTTTCAATGGCAAAAATCAATGAATATTGTAAATGCACAAACAGTAATATCTCCACATTGCAAGGTGCAATTCTGAAATTTTTTGCTTTTTCCTGCTACTCCTAGCATGATAAAGAAGATTCAAAGAGAGTGAGATGCCAGCTCCTTTCATTCAGTCAGTAGCTTCAAACATTTCTGTACGTTTTTCAATGGCAAAAATCAATGAATATTGTAAATGCACAAACAGTAATATCTCCACATTGCAAGGTGCAATTCTGAAATTTTTTGCTTTTTCCTGCTAATCCTAGCATGATAAAGAAGATTCAAAGAGAGTGAGATGCCAGCTCCTTTCATTCAGTCAGTAGCTTCAAACATTTCTGGACGTTTTTCAATGGCAAAAATCAATGAATATTGTAAATGCACAAACAGTAATATCTCCACATTGCAAGGTGCAATTCTGAAATTTTTTGCTTTTTCCTGCTAATCCTAGCATGATAAAGAAGATTCAAAGAGAGTGAGATGCCAGCTCCTTTCATTCAGTCAGTAGCTTCAATCATTTCTGGACGTTTTTCAATGGCAAAAATCAATGAATATTGTAAATGCACAAACAGTAATTTCTCCGCATTGCAACGTGCAATTCTGAAATTTTTTGCTTTTTCCTGCTCCTCTTAGCATGATAAAGAAGATTCAAAGAGAGTGAGATGCCCGCTCCTTTCATTCAGTCAGTAGCTTCAATCATTTCTGGTATATGAATAACATGATGTTTTTCAATGGCAAAAATCAATGAATATTGTAAATGCACAAACAGTAATTTCTCCGCATTGCAAGGTGCAATTCTGAATTTTTTTGCTTTTTCCTGCTCCTCTTAGCATGATAAAGAAGATTCAAAGAGAGTGAGATGCCAGCTCCTTTCATTCAGTCAGTAGCTTCAATCATTTCTGGACGTTTTTCAATGGCAAAAATCAATGAATATTGTAAATGCACAAACAGTAATTTCTCCGCATTGCAAGGTGCAATTCTGAAATTTTTTGCTTTTTCCTGCTCCTCTTAGCATGATAAAGAAGATTCAAAGAGAGTGAGATGCCAGCTCCTTTCATTCAGTCAGTAGCTTCAAACATTTCTGGTATATGAATAACATGATGTTTTTCAATGGCAAAAATCAATGAATATTGTAAATGCACAAACAGTAATTTCTCCGCATTGCAAGGTGCAATTCTGAAATTTTTTGCTTTTTCCTGCTCCTCTTAGCATGAAAAAGAAGATTCAAAGAGAGTGAGATGCCAGCTCCTTTCATTCAGTCAGTAGCTTCAATCTTTTCTGGACGTTTTTCAATGGCAAAAATCAATGAATATTGTATATGCACAAACAGTAATTTCTCCGCATTGTAAGGTGGAATTCTGAAATTTTTTGCTTTTTCCTGCTCCTCTTAGCATGATAAAGAAGATTCAAAGATAGTGAGATGCCAGCTTCTTTCATTCAGTCAGTAGCTTCAAACATTTCTGGTAAATGAATAACATGATGTTTTTCAATGGCAAAAATCAATGAATATTGTAAATGCACAAAGAGTAATTTCTCCGCATTGCAAGGTGCAATTCTGAAATTTTTTGCTTTTTCCTGCTCCTCTTAGCATGATAAAGAAGACTCAAAGAGAGTTACATGCCAGCTCCTTTCATTCAGTCAGTAGCTTCAATCATTTCTGGACGTTTTTCAATGGCAAAAATCAATGAATATTGTAAATGCACAAACAGTAATTTCTCCGCATTGCAAGGTGCAATTCTGAAATTTTTTGCTTTTTCCTGCTCCTCTTAGCATGATAAAGAAGATTCAAAGAGAGTGAGATGCCAGCTCCTTTCATTCAGTCAGTAGCTTCAATCATTTCTGGACGTTTTTCAATGGCAAAAATCAATGAATATTGTAAATGCACAAACAGTAATTTCTCCGCATTGCAAGGTGCAATTCTGAAATTTTTTGCTTTTTCCTGCTCCTCTTAGCATGATAAAGAAGATTCAAAGAGAGTGAGATGCCAGCTCCTTTCATTCAGTCAGTAGCTTCAATCATTTCTGGTATATGAATAACATGATGTTTTTCAATGGCAAAAATCAATGAATATTGTAACTGCACAAACAGTAATTTATCCGCATTGCAAGGTGCAATTCTGAAATTTTTTGCTTTTTCCTGCTCCTCTTAGCATGGTAAAGAAGATTCAAAGAGAGTGAGATGCCAGCTCCTTTCATTCAGTCAGTAGCTTCAATCATTTCTGGACGTTTTTCAATGGCAAAAATCAATGAATATTGTAAATGCACAAACAGTAATTTCTCCGCATTGCAAGGTGCAATTCTGAAATTTTTTGCTTTTTCCTGCTCCTCTTAGCATGATAAAGAAGATTCAAAGAGATTGAGATGCCAGCTCCTTTCATTCAGTCAGAAGCTTCAATCATTTCTGGACGTTTTTCAATGGCAATAATCAATGAATATTGTAAATGCACAAACAGTAATTTCTCCGCATTGCAAGGTGCAATTCTGAAATTTTTTGCTTTTTCCTGCTCCTCTTAGCATGATAAAGAAGATTCAAAGAGAGTGAGATGCCAGCTCCTTTCATTCAGTCAGTAGCTTCAATCATTTCTGGTATATGAATAACATGATGTTTTTCAATGGCAAAAATCAATGAATATTGTAAATGCACAAACAGTAATTTCTCCGCATTGCAAGGTGCAATTCTGAAATTTTTTGCTTTTTCCTGCTCCTCTTAGCATGGTAAAGAAGATTCAAAGAGAGTGAGATGCCAGCTCCTTTCATTCAGTCAGTAGCTTCAATCATTTCTGGACGTTTTTCAATGGCAAAAATCAATGAATATTGTAAATGCACAAACAGTAATTTCTCCGCATTGCAAGGTGCAATTCTGAAATTTTTTGCTTTTTCCTGCTCCTCTTAGCATGATAAAGAAGATTCAAAGAGAGTGAGATGCCAGCTCCTTTCATTCAGTCAGTAGCTTCAATCATTTCTGGACGTTTTTCAATGGCAAAAATCAATGAATATTGTAAATGCACAAACAGTAATTTCTCCGCATTGCAAGGTGCAATTCTGAAATGTTTTGCTTTTTCCTACTCCTCTTAGCATGATAAAGAAGATTCAAAGAGAGTGAGATGCCAGCTCCTTTCATTCAGTCAGTAGCTTCAATCATTTCTGGGTATGAATAACATGATGTTTTTCAATGGCAAAAATCAATGAATATTGTAAATGCACAAACAGTAATTTCTCCACATTGCAAGGTGCAATTCTGAAATTTTTTGCTTTTTCCTGCTCCTCTTAGCATGATAAAGAAGATTCAAAGAGAGTGAGATGCCAGCTCCTTTCATTCAGTCAGTAGCTTCAATCATTTCTGGACGTTTTTCAATGGCAAAAATCAATGAATATTGTAAATGCACAAACAGTAATTTCTCCGCATTGCAAGGTGCAATTCTGAAATTTTTTGCTTTTTCCTGCTCCTCTTAGCATGATAAAGAAGATTCAAAGAGAGTGAGATGCCAGCTCCTTTCATTCAGTCAGTAGCTTCAATCATTTCTGGACATTTTTCAATGGCAAAAATCAATGAATATTGTAAATGCACAAACAGTAATTTCTCCGCATTGCAAGGTGCAATTCTGAATTTTTTTGCTTTTTCCTGCTCCTCTTAGCATGATAAAGAAGATTCAAAGAGAGTGAGATGCCAGCTCCTTTCATTCAGTCAGTAGCTTCAAACATTTCTGGTATAAACATTTCTGGACGTTTTTCAATGGCAAAAATCAATGAATATTGTAAATGCACAAACAGTAATATCTCCACATTGCAAGGTGCAATTCTGAAATTTTTTGCTTTTTCCTGCTAATCCTAGCATGATAAAGAATATTCAAATAGAGTGAGATGCCAGCTCCTTTCATTCAGTCAGTAGCTTCAAACATTTCTGGACGTTTTTCAATGGCAAAAATCAATGAATATTGTATATGCACAAACAGTAATTTCTCCGCATTGTAAGGTGGAATTCTGAAATTTTTTGCTTTTTCCTGCTCCTCTTAGCATGATAAAGAAGATTCAAAGATAGTGAGATGCCAGCTTCTTTCATTCAGTCAGTAGCTTCAAACATTTCTGGTAAATGAATAACATGATGTTTTTCAATGGCAAAAATCAATGAATATTGTAAATGCACAAAGAGTAATTTCTCCGCATTGCAAGGTGCAATTCTGAAATTTTTTGCTTTTTCCTGCTCCTCTTAGCATGATAAAGAAGACTCAAAGAGAGTTACATGCCAGCTCCTTTCATTCAGTCAGTAGCTTCAATCATTTCTGGACGTTTTTCAATGGCAAAAATCAATGAATATTGTAAATGCACAAACAGTAATTTCTCCGCATTGCAAGGTGCAATTCTGAAATTTTTTGCTTTTTCCTGCTCCTCTTAGCATGATAAAGAAGATTCAAAGAGAGTGAGATGCCAGCTCCTTTCATTCAGTCAGTAGCTTCAATCATTTCTGGACGTTTTTCAATGGCAAAAATCAATGAATATTGTAAATGCACAAACAGTAATTTCTCCGCATTGCAAGGTGCAATTCTGAAATTTTTTGCTTTTTCCTGCTCCTCTTAGCATGATAAAGAAGATTCAAAGAGAGTGAGATGCCAGCTCCTTTCATTCAGTCAGTAGCTTCAATCATTTCTGGTATATGAATAACATGATGTTTTTCAATGGCAAAAATCAATGAATATTGTAACTGCACAAACAGTAATTTCTCCGCATTGCAAGGTGCAATTCTGAAATTTTTTGCTTTTTCCTGCTCCTCTTAGCATGGTAAAGAAGATTCAAAGAGAGTGAGATGCCAGCTCCTTTCATTCAGTCAGTAGCTTCAATCATTTCTGGACGTTTTTCAATGGCAAAAATCAATGAATATTGTAAATGCACAAACAGTAATTTCTCCGCATTGCAAGGTGCAATTCTGAATTTTTTTGCTTTTTCCTGCTCCTCTTAGCATGATAAAGAAGATTCAAAGAGAGTGAGATGCCAGCTCCTTTCATTCAGTCAGTAGCTTCAATCACTTCTGGACGTTTTTCAATGGCAAAAATCAATGAATATTGTAAATGCACAAACAGTAATTTCTCCGCATTGCAAGGTGCAATTCTGAAATTTTTTGCTTTTTCCTGCTCCTCTTAGCATGATAAAGAAGATTCAAAGAGAGTGAGATGCCAGCTCCTTTCATTCAGTCAGTAGCTTCAATCATTTCTGGTATATGAATAACATGATGTTTTTCAATGGCAAAAATCAATGAATATTGTAAATGCACAAACAGTAATTTCTCCGCATTGCAAGGTGCAATTCTGAAATTTTTTGCTTTTTCCTGCTCCTCTTAGCATGGTAAAGAAGATTCAAAGAGAGTGAGATGCCAGCTCCTTTCATTCAGTCAGTAGCTTCAATCATTTCTGGACGTTTTTCAATGGCAAAAATCAATGAATATTGTAAATGCACAAACAGTAATTTCTCCGCATTGCAAGGTGCAATTCTGAAATTTTTTGCTTTTTCCTGCTCCTCTTAGCATGATAAAGAAGATTCAAAGAGAGTGAGATGCCAGCTCCTTTCATTCAGTCAGTAGCTTCAATCATTTCTGGACGTTTTTCAATGGCAAAAATCAATGAATATTGTAAATGCACAAACAGTAATTTCTCCGCATTGCAAGGTGCAATTCTGAAATGTTTTGCTTTTTCCTGCTCCTCTTAGCATGATAAAGAAGATTCAAAGAGAGTGAGATGCCAGCTCCTTTCATTCAGTCAGTAGCTTCAATCATTTCTGGGTATGAATAACATGATGTTTTTCAATGGCAAAAATCAATGAATATTGTAAATGCACAAACAGTAATTTCTCCACATTGCAAGGTGCAATTCTGAAATTTTTTGCTTTTTCCTGCTCCTCTTAGCATGATAAAGAAGATTCAAGGAGAGTGAGATGCCAGCTCCTTTCATTCAGTCAGTAGCTTCAATCATTTCTGGACGTTTTTCAATGGCAAAAATCAATGAATATTGTAAATGCACAAACAGTAATTTCTCCGCATTGCAAGGTGCAATTCTGAAATTTTTTGCTTTTTCCTGCTCCTCTTAGCATGATAAAGAAGATTCAAAGAGAGTGAGATGCCAGCTCCTTTCATTCAGTCAGTAGCTTCAATCATTTCTGGACATTTTTCAATGGCAAAAATCAATGAATATTGTAAATGCACAAACAGTAATTTCTCCGCATTGCAAGGTGCAATTCTGAATTTTTTTGCTTTTTCCTGCTCCTCTTAGCATGATAAAGAAGATTCAAAGAGAGTGAGATGCCAGCTCCTTTCATTCAGTCAGTAGCTTCAAACATTTCTGGTATAAACATTTCTGGACGTTTTTCAATGGCAAAAATCAATGAATATTGTAAATGCACAAACAGTAATATCTCCACATTGCAAGGTGCAATTCTGAAATTTTTTGCTTTTTCCTGCTAATCCTAGCATGATAAAGAAGATTCAAAGAGAGTGAGATGCCAGCTCCTTTCATTCAGTCAGTAGCTTCAATCATTTCTGGTATATGAATAACATGATGTTTTTCAATGGCAAAAATCAATGAATATTGTAAATGCACAAACAGTAATTTCTCCGCATTGCAAGGTGCAATTCTGAAATTTTTTGCTTTTTCCTGCTCCTCTTAGCATGGTAAAGAAGATTCAAAGAGAGTGAGATGCCAGCTCCTTTCATTCAGTCAGTAGCTTCAATCATTTCTGGACGTTTTTCAATGGCAAAAATCAATGAATATTGTAAATGCACAAACAGTAATTTCTCCGCATTGCAAGGTGCAATTCTGAAATGTTTTGCTTTTTCCTGCTCCTCTTAGCATGATAAAGAAGATTCAAAGAGAGTGAGATGCCAGCTCCTTTCATTCAGTCAGTAGCTTCAATCATTTCTGGGTATGAATAACATGATGTTTTTCAATGGCAAAAATCAATGAATATTGTAAATGCACAAACAGTAATTTCTCCACATTGCAAGGTGCAATTCTGAAATTTTTTGCTTTTTCCTGCTCCTCTTAGCATGATAAAGAAGATTCAAAGAGAGTGAGATGCCAGCTCCTTTCATTCAGTCAGTAGCTTCAATCATTTCTGGACGTTTTTCAATGGCAAAAATCAATGAATATTGTAAATGCACAAACAGTAATTTCTCCGCATTGCAAGGTGCAATTCTGAAATTTTTTGCTTTTTCCTGCTCCTCTTAGCATGATAAAGAAGATTCAAAGTGAGTGAGATGCCAGCTCCTTTCATTCAGTCAGTAGCTTCAATCATTTCTGGACATTTTTCAATGGCAAAAATCAATGAATATTGTAAATGCACAAACAGTAATTTCTCCGCATTGCAAGGTGCAATTCTGAATTTTTTTGCTTTTTCCTGCTCCTCTTAGCATGATAAAGAAGATTCAAAGAGAGTGAGATGCCAGCTCCTTTCATTCAGTCAGTAGCTTCAAACATTTCTGGTATAAACATTTCTGGACGTTTTTCAATGGCAAAAATCAATGAATATTGTAAATGCACAAACAGTAATATCTCCACATTGCAAGGTGCAATTCTGAAATTTTTTGCTTTTTCCTGCTAATCCTAGCATGATAAAGAATATTCAAATAGAGTGAGATGCCAGCTCCTTTCATTCAGTCAGTAGCTTCAAACATTTCAGGACGTTTTTCAATGGCAAAAATCAATGAATATTGTAAATGCACAAACAGTAATATCTCCACATTGCAAGGTGCAATTCTGAATTTTTTTGCTTTTTCCTGCTAATCCTAGCATGATAAAGAAGATTCAAAGAGAGTGAGATGCCAGGTCCTTTCATTCAGTCAGTAGCCTCAAACATTTCTGGTATATGAATAACATGATGTTTTTCAATGGCAAAAATCAGTGAATATTGTAAATGCACAAACAGTAATATCTCCACATTGCAAGGTGCAATTCTGAAATTTTTTGCTTTTTCCTGCTAATCCTAGCATGATAAAGAAGATTCAAAGAGAGTGAGATGCCAGCTCCTTTCATTCAGTCAGTAGCTTCAAACATTTCTGGACGTTTTTCAATGGCAAAAATCAATGAATATTGTAAATGCACAAACAGTAATATCTCCACATTGCAAGGTGCAATTCTGAAATTTTTTGCTTTTTCCTGCTACTCCTAGCATGATAAAGAAGATTCAAAGAGAGTGAGATGCCAGCTCCTTTCATTCAGTCAGTAGCTTCAAACATTTCTGGACGTTTTTCAATGGCAAAAATCAATGAATATTGTAAATGCACAAACAGTAATATCTCCACATTGCAAGGTGCAATTCTGAAATTTTTTGCTTTTTCCTGCTAATCCTAGCATGATAAAGAAGATTCAAATAGAGTGAGATGCCAGCTCCTTTCATTCAGTCAGTAGCTTCAAACATTTCTGGACGTTTTTCAATGGCAAAAATCAATGAATATTGTAAATGCACAAACAGTAATATCTAAACATTGCAAGGTGCAATTCTGAAATTTTTTGCTTTTTCCTGCTAATCCTAGCATGATAAAGAAGATTCAAAGATAGTGAGATGCCAGATCCTTTCATTCAGTCAGTAGCTTCAAACATTTCTGGTATATGAATAACATGATGTTTTTCAATGGCAAAAATCAATGAATATTGTAAATGCACAAACAGTAATATCTCCACATTGCAAGGTGCAATTCTGAAATTTTTTGCTTTTTCCTGCTAATCCTAGCATGATAAAGAACATTCAAAGTGAGTGAGATGCCAGCTCCCTTCATTCAGTCAGTAGCTTCAAACATTTCTGGACGTTTTTCAATGGCAAAAATCAATGAATACTGTAAATGCACAAACAGTAAGATCTCCACATTGCAAGGTGCAATTCTGAAACCTTGCAATGCGGAGAAATTACTGTTTGTGCATTTACAATATTCATTGATTTTTGCCATTGAAAAACGTCCAGAAATGATTGAAGCTACTGACTGAATGAAAGGAGCTGGCATCTCACTCTCTTTGAATCTTCTTTATCATGCTAAGAGGAGCAGGAAAAAGCAAAAAATTTCAGAATTGCACCTTGCAATGCGGAGAAATTACTGTTTGTGCATTTACAATATTCATTGATTTTTGCCATTGAAAAACATCATGTTATTCATATACCAGAAATGTTTGAAGCTACTGACTGAATGAAAGGAGCTGGCATCTCACTCTCTTTGAATCTTCTTTATCATGCTAAGAGGAGCAGGAAAAAGCAAAAAATTTCAGAATTGCACCTTGCAATGCGGAGAAATTACTGTTTGTGCATTTACAATATTCATTGATTTTTGCCATTGAAAAACGTCCAGAAATGATTGAAGCTACTGACTGAATGAAAGGAGCTGGCATCTCCCTCTCTTTGAATCTTCTTTATCATGCTAAGAGGAGCAGGAAAAAGCAAAAAATTTCAGAATTGCACCTTGCAATGCGGAGAAATTACTGTTTGTGCATTTACAATATTCATTGATTTTTGCCATTGAAAAACGTCCAGAAATGATTGAAGCTACTGACTGAATGAAAGGAGCTGGCATCTCACTCTCTTTGAATCTTCTTTATCATGCTAAGAGGAGCAGGAAAAAGCAAAAAATTTCAGAATTGCACCTTGCAATGCGGAGAAATTACTGTTTGTGCATTTACAATATTCATTGATTTTTGCCATTGAAAAACATCATGTTATTCATATACCAGAAATGTTTGAAGCTACTGACTGAATGAAAGGAGCTGGCATCTCACTCTCTTTGAATCTTCTTTATCATGCTAAGAGGAGCAGGAAAAAGCAAAAAATTTCAGAATTGCACCTTGCAATGCGGAGAAATTACTGTTTGTGCATTTACAATATTCATTGATTTTTGCCATTGAAAAACGTCCAGAAATGATTGAAGCTACTGACTGAATGAAAGGAGCTGGCATCTCACTCTCTTTGAATCTTCTTTATCATGCTAAGAGGAGCAGGAAAAAGCAAAAAATTTCAGAATTGCACCTTGCAATGCGGAGAAATTACTGTTTGTGCATTTACAATATTCATTGATTTTTGCCATTGAAAAACGTCCAGAAATGATTGAAGCTACTGACTGAATGAAAGGAGCTGGCATCTCACTCTCTTTGAATCTTCTTTATCATGCTAAGAGGAGCAGGAAAAAGCAAAAAAATTCAGAATTGCACCTTGCAATGCGGAGAAATTACTGTTTGTGCATTTACAATATTCATTGATTTTTGCCATTGAAAAACATCATGTTATTCATATACCAGAAATGATTGAAGCTACTGACTGAATGAAAGGAGCTGGCATCTCACTCTCTTTGAATCTTCTTTTTCATGCTAAGAGGAGCAGGAAAAAGCAAAAAATTTCAGAATTGCATCTTGCAATGCGGAGAAATTACTGTTTGTGCATTTACAATATTCATTGATTTTTGCCATTGAAAAACATCCAGAAATGATTGAAGCTACTGACTGAATGAAAGGAGCTGGCATCTCACTCTCTTTGAATCTTCTTTATCATGCTAAGAGGAGCAGGAAAAAGCAAAAAATTTCAGAATTGCATCTTTCAATGCGGAGAAATTACTGTTTGTGCATTTACAATATTTATTGATTTTTGCCATTGAAACACGTCCAGAAATGTTTGAAGCTACTGACTGAATGAAAGGAGCTGGCATCTCACTCTCTTTGAATCTTCTTTATCATGATAGGATTAGCAGGAAAAAGCAAAAAATTTCAGAATTGCACCTTGCAATGTGGAGATATTACTGTTTGTGCATTTACAATATTCATTGATTTTTGCCATTGAAAAACGTCCAGAAATGTTTGAAGCTACTGACTGAATGCAAGGAGCTGGCATCTCACTCTCTTTGAATCTTCTTTATCATGCTAGGGTTAGCAGGAAAAAGCAAAAAATTTCAGAATTGCACCTTGCAATGTGGAGATATTACTGTTTGTGCATTTACAATATTCATTGATTTTTGCCATTGAAAAACGTCCAGAAATGTTTATACCAGAAATGTTTGAAGCTACTGACTGAATGAAAGGAGCTGGCATCTCACTCTCTTTGAATCTTATTTATCATGCTAAGAGGAGCAGGAAAAAGCAAAAAATTTCAGAATTGCACCTTGCAATGCGGAGAAATTACTGTTTGTGCATTTACAATATTCATTGATTTTTGCCATTGAAAAACATCATGTTATTCATATACCAGAAATGATTGAAGCTACTGACTGAATGAAAGGAGCTGGCATCTCACTCTCTTTGAATCTTCTTTATCATGCTAGGATTAGCAGGAAAAAGCAAAAAATTTCAGAATTGCACCTTGAAATGTGGAGATATTACTGTTTGTGCATTTACAATATTCATTGATTTTTGCCATTGAAAAACGTCCAGAAATGTTTGAAGCTACTGACTGAATGAAAGGAGCTGGCATCTCACTCTCTTTGAATCTTCTTTATCATGCTAGGATTAGCAGGAAAAAGCAAAAAATTTCAGAATTGCACCTTGCAATGTGGAGATATTACTGTTTGTGCATTTACAATATTCATTGATTTTTGCCATTGAAAAACGTCCAGAAATGTTTGAAGCTACTGACTGAATGAAAGGAGCTGGCATCTCACTCTCTTTGAATCTTCTTTATCATGCTAGGAGTAGCAGGAAAAAGCAAAAAATTTCAGAATTGCACCTTGCAATGTGGAGATATTACAGTTTGTGCATTTACAATATTCATTGATTTTTTCCATTGAAAAACGTCCAGAAATGTTTGAAGCTACTGACTGAATGAAAGGAGCTGGCATCTCACTCTCTTTGAATCTTCTTTATCATGCTAGGATTAGCAGGAAAAAGCAAAAAATTTCAGAATTGCACCATGCAATGTGGAGATATTACTGTTTGTGCATTTACAATATTCATTGATTTTTGCCATTGAAAAACGTCCAGAAATGTTTGAAGCTACTGACTGAATGAAAGGAGCTGGCATCTCACTCTATTTGAATCTTCTTTATCATGCTAGGATTAGCAGGAAAAAGCAAAAAATTTCAGAATTGCACCTTGCAATGTGGAGATATTACTGTTTGTGCATTTACAATATTCATTGATTTTTGCCATTGAAAAACGTCCAGAAATGTTTATACCAGAAATGTTTGAAGCTACTGACTGAATGAAAGGAGCTGGCATCTCACTCTCTTTGAATCTTCTTTATTATGCTAAGAGGAACAGGAAAAAGCAAAAAAATTCAGAATTGCACCTTGCAATGCGGAGAAATTACTGTTTGTGCATTTACAATATTCATTGATTTTTGCCATTGAAACACGTCCAGAAATGTTTGAAGCTACTGACTGAATGAAAGGAGCTGGCATCTCACTCTCTTTGAATCTTCTTTATCATGATAGGATTAGCAGGAAAAAGCAAAAAATTTCAGAATTGCACCTTGCAATGTGGAGATATTACTGTTTGTGCATTTACAATATTCATTGAATTTTGCCATTGAAAAACGTCCAGAAATGTTTATACCAGAAATGTTTGAAGCTACTGACTGAATGAAAGGAGCTGTCATCTCACTCTCTTTGAATCTTCTTTATCATGCTAAGAGGAGCAGGAAAAAGCAAAAAAATTCAGAATTGCACCTTGCAATGCGGAGAAATTACTGTTTGTGCATTTACAATATTCATTGATTTTTGCCATTGAAAAACATCATGTTATTCATATACCAGAAATGATTGAAGCTACTGACTGAATGAAAGGAGCTGGCATCTCACTCTCTTTGAATCTTCTTTATCATGCTAGGATTAGCAGGAAAAAGCAAAAAATTTCAGAATTGCACCTTGCAATGTGGAGATATTACTGTTTGTGCATTTACAATATTCATTGATTTTTGCCATTGAAAAACGTCCAGAAATGTTTGAAGCTACTGACTGAATGAAAGGAGCTGGCATCTCACTCTCTTTGAATCTTCTTTATCATGCTAGGATTAGCAGGAAAAAGCAAAAAATTTCAGAATTGCACCTTGCAATGTGGAGATATTACTGTTTGTGCATTTACAATATTCATTGATTTTTGCCATTGAAAAACGTCCAGAAATGTTTGAAGCTACTGACTGAATGAAAGGAGCTGGCATATCACTCTCTTTAAATCTTCTTTATCATGCTAGGAGTAGCAGGAAAAAGCAAAAAATTTCAGAATTGCACCTTGCAATGTGGAGATATTACTGTTTGTGCATTTACAATATTCATTGATTTTTTCCATTGAAAAACGTCCAGAAATATTTGAAGCTACTGACTGAATGAAAGGAGCTGGCATCTGACTCTCTTTGAATCTTCTTTATCATGCTAGGATTAGCAGGAAAAAGCAAAAAATTTCAGAATTGCACCTTGCAATGTGGAGATATTACTGTTTGTGCATTTACAATATTCATTGATTTTTGCCATTGAAAAACATCATGTTATTCATATACCAGAAATGTTTGAAGCTACTGACTGAATGAAAGGAGCTGGCATTTCACTCTCTTTGAATCTTCTTTATCATGCTAGGATTAGCAGGAAAAAGCAAAAAATTTCAGAATTGCACCTTGCAATGTGGAGATATTACTGTTTGTGCATTTACAATATTCATTGATTTTTGCCATTGAAAAACGTCCAGAAATGTTTGAAGCTACTGACTGAATGAAAGGAGCTGGCATCTCACTCTATTTGAATCTTCTTTATCATGCTAGGATTAGCAGGAAAAAGCAAAAAATTTCAGAATTGCACCTTGTAATGTGGAGATATTACTGTTTGTGCATTTACAATATTCATTGATTTTTGCCATTGAAAAACGTCCAGAAATGTTTATACCAGAAATGTTTGAAGCTACTGACTGAATGAAAGGAGCTGGCATCTCACTCTCTTTGAATCTTCTTTATCATGCTAAGAGGAGCAGGAAAAAGCAAAAAAATTCAGAATTGCACCTTGCAATGCGGAGAAATTACTGTTTGTGCATTTACAATATTCATTGATTTTTGCCATTGAAAAACGTCCAGAAATGATTGAAACTACTGACTGAATGAAAGGAGCTGGCATCTCACTCTCTTTGAATCTTCTTTATCATGCTAAGAGGAGCAGGAAAAAGCAAAAAATTTCAGAATTGCACCTTGCAATGCGGAGAAATTACTGTTTGTGCATTTACAATATTCATTGATTTTTGCCATTGAAAAACGTCCAGAAATGATTGAAGCTACTGACTGAATGAAAGGAGCAGGCATCTCACTCTCTTTGAATCTTCTTTATCATGCTAAGAGGAGCAGGAAAAAGCAAAAAATTTCAGAATTGCACCTTGCAATGCGGAGAAATTACTGTTTGTGCATTTACAATATTCATTGATTTTTGCCATTGAAAAACATCATGTTATTCATACCCAGAAATGATTGAAGCTACTGACTGAATGAAAGGAGCTGGCATCTCACTCTCTTTGAATCTTCTTTATCATGCTAAGAGGAGCAGGAAAAAGCAAAAAATTTCAGAATTGCACCTTGCAATGCGGAGAAATTACTGTTTGTGCATTTACAATATTCATTGATTTTTGCCATTGAAAAACGTCCAGAAATGATTGAAGCTACTGACTGAATGAAAGGAGCTGGCATCTCACTCTCTTTGAATCTTCTTTATCATGCTAAGAGGAGCAGGAAAAAGCAAAAAATTTCAGAATTGCACCATGCAATGTGGAGATATTACTGTTTGTGCATTTACAATATTCATTGATTTTTGCCATTGAAAAACGTCCAGAAATGTTTGAAGCTACTGACTGAATGAAAGGAGCTGGCATCTCACTCTATTTGAATCTTCTTTATCATGCTAGGATTAGCAGGAAAAAGCAAAAAATTTCAGAATTGCACCTTGCAATGTGGAGATATTACTGTTTGTGCATTTACAATATTCATTGATTTTTGCCATTGAAAAACGTCCAGAAATGTTTATACCAGAAATGTTTGAAGCTACTGACTGAATGAAAGGAGCTGGCATCTCACTCTCTTTGAATCTTCTTTATTATGCTAAGAGGAACAGGAAAAAGCAAAAAAATTCAGAATTGCACCTTGCAATGCGGAGAAATTACTGTTTGTGCATTTACAATATTCATTGATTTTTGCCATTGAAACACGTCCAGAAATGTTTGAAGCTACTGACTGAATGAAAGGAGCTGGCATCTCACTCTCTTTGAATCTTCTTTATCATGATAGGATTAGCAGGAAAAAGCAAAAAATTTCAGAATTGCACCTTGCAATGTGGAGATATTACTGTTTGTGCATTTACAATATTCATTGATTTTTGCCATTGAAAAACGTCCAGAAATGTTTATACCAGAAATGTTTGAAGCTACTGACTGAATGAAAGGAGCTGGCATCTCACTCTCTTTGAATCTTCTTTATCATGCTAAGAGGAGCAGGAAAAAGCAAAAAAATTCAGAATTGCACCTTGCAATGCGGAGAAATTACTGTTTGTGCATTTACAATATTCATTGATTTTTGCCATTGAAAAACATCATGTTATTCATATACCAGAAATGATTGAAGCTACTGACTGAATGAAAGGAGCTGGCATCTCACTCTCTTTGAATCTTCTTTATCATGCTAGGATTAGCAGGAAAAAGCAAAAAATTTCAGAATTGCACCTTGCAATGTGGAGATATTACTGTTTGTGCATTTACAATATTCATTGATTTTTGCCATTGAAAAACGTCCAGAAATGTTTGAAGCTACTGACTGAATGAAAGGAGCTGGCATCTCACTCTCTTTGAATCTTCTTTATCATGCTAGGATTAGCAGGAAAAAGCAAAAAATTTCAGAATTGCACCTTGCAATGTGGAGATATTACTGTTTGTGCATTTACAATATTCATTGATTTTTGCCATTGAAAAACGTCCAGAAATGTTTGAAGCTACTGACTGAATGAAAGGAGCTGGCATATCACTCTCTTTAAATCTTCTTTATCATGCTAGGAGTAGCAGGAAAAAGCAAAAAATTTCAGAATTGCACCTTGCAATGTGGAGATATTACTGTTTGTGCATTTACAATATTCATTGATTTTTTCCATTGAAAAACGTCCAGAAATATTTGAAGCTACTGACTGAATGAAAGGAGCTGGCATCTCACTCTCTTTGAATCTTCTTTATCATGCTAGGATTAGCAGGAAAAAGCAAAAAATTTCAGAATTGCACCTTGCAATGTGGAGATATTACTGTTTGTGCATTTACAATATTCATTGATTTTTGCCATTGAAAAACATCATGTTATTCATATACCAGAAATGTTTGAAGCTACTGACTGAATGAAAGGAGCTGGCATTTCACTCTCTTTGAATCTTCTTTATCATGCTAGGATTAGCAGGAAAAAGCAAAAAATTTCAGAATTGCACCTTGCAATGTGGAGATATTACTGTTTGTGCATTTACAATATTCATTGATTTTTGCCATTGAAAAACGTCCAGAAATGTTTGAAGCTACTGACTGAATGAAAGGAGCTGGCATCTCACTCTATTTGAATCTTCTTTATCATGCTAGGATTAGCAGGAAAAAGCAAAAAATTTCAGAATTGCACCTTGTAATGTGGAGATATTACTGTTTGTGCATTTACAATATTCATTGATTTTTGCCATTGAAAAACGTCCAGAAATGTTTATACCAGAAATGTTTGAAGCTACTGACTGAATGAAAGGAGCTGGCATCTCACTCTCTTTGAATCTTCTTTATCATGCTAAGAGGAGCAGGAAAAAGCAAAAAAATTCAGAATTGCACCTTGCAATGCGGAGAAATTACTGTTTGTGCATTTACAATATTCATTGATTTTTGCCATTGAAAAACGTCCAGAAATGATTGAAACTACTGACTGAATGAAAGGAGCTGGCATCTCACTCTCTTTGAATCTTCTTTATCATGCTAAGAGGAGCAGGAAAAAGCAAAAAATTTCAGAATTGCACCTTGCAATGCGGAGAAATTACTGTTTGTGCATTTACAATATTCATTGATTTTTGCCATTGAAAAACATCATGTTATTCATATACCAGAAATGATTGAAGCTACTGACTGAATGAAAGGAGCTGGCATCTCACTCTCTTTGAATCTTCTTTATCATGCTAGGATTAGCAGGAAAAAGCAAAAAATTTCAGAATTGCACCTTGCAATGTGGAGATATTACTGTTTGTGCATTTACAATATTCATTGATTTTTGCCATTGAAAAACGTCCAGAAATGTTTGAAGCTACTGACTGAATGAAAGGAGCTGGCATCTCACTCTCTTTGAATCTTCTTTATCATGCTAGGATTAGCAGGAAAAAGCAAAAAATTTCAGAATTGCACCTTGCAATGTGGAGATATTACTGTTTGTGCATTTACAATATTCATTGATTTTTGCCATTGAAAAACGTCCAGAAATGTTTGAAGCTACTGACTGAATGAAAGGAGCTGGCATATCACTCTCTTTAAATCTTCTTTATCATGCTAGGAGTAGCAGGAAAAAGCAAAAAATTTCAGAATTGCACCTTGCAATGTGGAGATATTACTGTTTGTGCATTTACAATATTCATTGATTTTTTCCATTGAAAAACGTCCAGAAATATTTGAAGCTACTGACTGAATGAAAGGAGCTGGCATCTCACTCTCTTTGAATCTTCTTTATCATGCTAGGATTAGCAGGAAAAAGCAAAAAATTTCAGAATTGCACCTTGCAATGTGGAGATATTACTGTTTGTGCATTTACAATATTCATTGATTTTTGCCATTGAAAAACATCATGTTATTCATATACCAGAAATGTTTGAAGCTACTGACTGAATGAAAGGAGCTGGCATTTCACTCTCTTTGAATCTTCTTTATCATGCTAGGATTAGCAGGAAAAAGCAAAAAATTTCAGAATTGCACCTTGCAATGTGGAGATATTACTGTTTGTGCATTTACAATATTCATTGATTTTTGCCATTGAAAAACGTCCAGAAATGTTTGAAGCTACTGACTGAATGAAAGGAGCTGGCATCTCACTCTATTTGAATCTTCTTTATCATGCTAGGATTAGCAGGAAAAAGCAAAAAATTTCAGAATTGCACCTTGTAATGTGGAGATATTACTGTTTGTGCATTTACAATATTCATTGATTTTTGCCATTGAAAAACGTCCAGAAATGTTTATACCAGAAATGTTTGAAGCTACTGACTGAATGAAAGGAGCTGGCATCTCACTCTCTTTGAATCTTCTTTATCATGCTAAGAGGAGCAGGAAAAAGCAAAAAAATTCAGAATTGCACCTTGCAATGCGGAGAAATTACTGTTTGTGCATTTACAATATTCATTGATTTTTGCCATTGAAAAACGTCCAGAAATGATTGAAACTACTGACTGAATGAAAGGAGCTGGCATCTCACTCTCTTTGAATCTTCTTTATCATGCTAAGAGGAGCAGGAAAAAGCAAAAAATTTCAGAATTGCACCTTGCAATGCGGAGAAATTACTGTTTGTGCATTTACAATATTCATTGATTTTTGCCATTGAAAAACGTCCAGAAATGATTGAAGCTACTGACTGAATGAAAGGAGCAGGCATCTCACTCTCTTTGAATCTTCTTTATCATGCTAAGAGGAGCAGGAAAAAGCAAAAAATTTCAGAATTGCACCTTGCAATGCGGAGAAATTACTGTTTGTGCATTTACAATATTCATTGATTTTTGCCATTGAAAAACATCATGTTATTCATACCCAGAAATGATTGAAGCTACTGACTGAATGAAAGGAGCTGGCATCTCACTCTCTTTGAATCTTCTTTATCATGCTAAGAGGAGCAGGAAAAAGCAAAAAATTTCAGAATTGCATCTTGCAATGCGGAGAAATTACTGTTTGTGCATTTACAATATTCATTGATTTTTGCCATTGAAAAACGTCCAGAAATGATTGAAGCTACTGACTGAATGAAAGGAGCTGGCATCTCACTCTCTTTGAATCTTCTTTATCATGCTAAGAGGAGCAGGAAAAAGCAAAAAATTTCAGAATTGCACCTTGCAATGCGGAGAAATTACTGTTTGTGCATTTACAATATTCATTGATTTTTGCCACTGAAAAACGTCCAGAAATGATTGAAGCTACTGACTGAATGAAAGGAGTTGGCATCTCACTCTCTTTGAATGTTCTTTACCATGCTAAGAGGAGCAGGAAAAAGCAAAAAATTTCAGAATTGCACCTTGCAATGCGGAGAAATTACTGTTTGTGCATTTACAATATTCATTGATTTTTGACATTGAAAAACATCATGTTATTCATATACCAGAAATAATTGAAGCTACTGACTGAATGAAAGGAGCTGGCATCTCACTCTCTTTGAATCTTCTTTATCATGCTAAGAGGAGCAGGAAAAAGCAAAAAATTTCAGAATTGCACCTTGCAATGCGGAGCAATTACTGTTTGTGCATTTACAATATTCATTGATTTTTGCCATTGAAAAACGTCCAGAAATGATTGAAGCTACTGACTGAATGAAAGGAGCTGGCATCTCACTCTCTTTGAATCTTCTTTATCATGCTAGGATTAGCAGGAAAAAGCAAAAAATTTCAGAATTGCACCTTGCAATGTGGAGATATTACTGTTTGTGCATTTACAATATTCATTGATTTTTGCCATTGAAAAACGTCCAGAAATGTTTGAAGCTACTGACTGAATGAAAGGAGCTGGCATATCACTCTCTTTAAATCTTCTTTATCATGCTAGGAGTAGCAGGAAAAAGCAAAAAATTTCAGAATTGCACCTTGCAATGTGGAGATATTACTGTTTGTGCATTTACAATATTCATTGATTTTTTCCATTGAAAAACGTCCAGAAATATTTGAAGCTACTGACTGAATGAAAGGAGCTGGCATCTCACTCTCTTTGAATCTTCTTTATCATGCTAGGATTAGCAGGAAAAAGCAAAAAATTTCAGAATTGCACCTTGCAATGTGGAGATATTACTGTTTGTGCATTTACAATATTCATTGATTTTTGCCATTGAAAAACATCATGTTATTCATATACCAGAAATGTTTGAAGCTACTGACTGAATGAAAGGAGCTGGCATTTCACTCTCTTTGAATCTTCTTTATCATGCTAGGATTAGCAGGAAAAAGCAAAAAATTTCAGAATTGCACCTTGCAATGTGGAGATATTACTGTTTGTGCATTTACAATATTCATTGATTTTTGCCATTGAAAAACGTCCAGAAATGTTTGAAGCTACTGACTGAATGAAAGGAGCTGGCATCTCACTCTATTTGAATCTTCTTTATCATGCTAGGATTAGCAGGAAAAAGCAAAAAATTTCAGAATTGCACCTTGTAATGTGGAGATATTACTGTTTGTGCATTTACAATATTCATTGATTTTTGCCATTGAAAAACGTCCAGAAATGTTTATACCAGAAATGTTTGAAGCTACTGACTGAATGAAAGGAGCTGGCATCTCACTCTCTTTGAATCTTCTTTATCATGCTAAGAGGAGCAGGAAAAAGCAAAAAAATTCAGAATTGCACCTTGCAATGCGGAGAAATTACTGTTTGTGCATTTACAATATTCATTGATTTTTGCCATTGAAAAACGTCCAGAAATGATTGAAACTACTGACTGAATGAAAGGAGCTGGCATCTCACTCTCTTTGAATCTTCTTTATCATGCTAAGAGGAGCAGGAAAAAGCAAAAAATTTCAGAATTGCACCTTGCAATGCGGAGAAATTACTGTTTGTGCATTTACAATATTCATTGATTTTTGCCATTGAAAAACGTCCAGAAATGATTGAAGCTACTGACTGAATGAAAGGAGCAGGCATCTCACTCTCTTTGAATCTTCTTTATCATGCTAAGAGGAGCAGGAAAAAGCAAAAAATTTCAGAATTGCACCTTGCAATGCGGAGAAATTACTGTTTGTGCATTTACAATATTCATTGATTTTTGCCATTGAAAAACATCATGTTATTCATACCCAGAAATGATTGAAGCTACTGACTGAATGAAAGGAGCTGGCATCTCACTCTCTTTGAATCTTCTTTATCATGCTAAGAGGAGCAGGAAAAAGCAAAAAATTTCAGAATTGCACCTTGCAATGCGGAGAAATTACTGTTTGTGCATTTACAATATTCATTGATTTTTGCCATTGAAAAACGTCCAGAAATGATTGAAGCTACTGACTGAATGAAAGGAGCTGGCATCTCACTCTCTTTGAATCTTCTTTATCATGCTAAGAGGAGCAGGAAAAAGCAAAAAATTTCAGAATTGCACCTTGCAATGCGGAGAAATTACTGTTTGTGCATTTACAATATTCATTGATTTTTGCCATTGAAAAACGTCCAGAAATGATTGAAGCTACTGACTGAATGAAAGGAGTTGGCATCTCACTCTCTTTGAATGTTCTTTACCATGCTAAGAGGAGCAGGAAAAAGCAAAAAATTTCAGAATTGCACCTTGCAATGCGGAGAAATTACTGTTTGTGCATTTACAATATTCATTGATTTTTGACATTGAAAAACATCATGTTATTCATATACCAGAAATAATTGAAGCTACTGACTGAATGAAAGGAGCTGGCATCTCACTCTCTTTGAATCTTCTTTATCATGCTAAGAGGAGCAGGAAAAAGCAAAAAATTTCAGAATTGCACCTTGCAATGCGGAGAAATTACTGTTTGTGCATTTACAATATTCATTGATTTTTGCCATTGAAAAACGTCCAGAAATGATTGAAGCTACTGACTGAATGAAAGGAGCTGGCATCTCACTCTCTTTGAATCTTCTTTATCATGCTAAGAGGAGCAGGAAAAAGCAAAAAATTTCAGAATTGCACCTTGCAATGCGGAGAAATTACTGTTTGTGCATTTACAATATTCATTGATTTTTGCCATTGAAAAACGTCCAGAAATGATTGAAGCTACTGACTGAATGAAAGGAGTTGGCATCTCACTCTCTTTGAATGTTCTTTACCATGCTAAGAGGAGCAGGAAAAAGCAAAAAATTTCAGAATTGCACCTTGCAATGCGGAGAAATTACTGTTTGTGCATTTACAATATTCATTGATTTTTGACATTGAAAAACATCATGTTATTCATATACCAGAAATAATTGAAGCTACTGACTGAATGAAAGGAGCTGGCATCTCACTCTCTTTGAATCTTCTTTATCATGCTAAGAGGAGCAGGAAAAAGCAAAAAATTTCAGAATTGCACCTTGCAATGCGGAGCAATTACTGTTTGTGCATTTACAATATTCATTGATTTTTGCCATTGAAAAACGTCCAGAAATGATTGAAGCTACTGACTGAATGAAAGGAGCTGGCATCTCACTCTCTTTGAATCTTCTTTATGATGCTAAGAGGAGCAGGAAAAAGCAAAAAATTTCAGAATTGCACCTTGCAATGCGGAGAAATTACTGTTTGTGCATTTACAATATTCATTGATTTTTGCCATTGAAAAACGTCCAGAAATGATTGAAGCTACTGACTGAATGAAAGGAGCTGGCATCTCACTCTCTTTGAATCTTCTTTATGATGCTAAGAGAAGCAGGAAAAAGCAAAAAATTTCAGAATTGCACCTTGCAATGCGGAGAAATTACTGTTTGTGCATTTACAATATTCATTGATTTTTGCCATTGAAAAACGTCCAGAAATGATTGAAGCTACTGACTGAATGAAAGGAGTTGGCATCTCACTCTCTTTGAATGTTCTTTACCATGCTAAGAGGAGCAGGAAAAAGCAAAAAATTTCAGAATTGCACCTTGCAATGCGGAGAAATTACTGTTTGTGCATTTACAATATTCATTGATTTTTGACATTGAAAAACATCATGTTATTCATATACCAGAAATAATTGAAGCTACTGACTGAATGAAAGGAGCTGGCATCTCACTCTCTTTGAATCTTCTTTATCATGCTAAGAGGAGCAGGAAAAAGCAAAAAATTTCAGAATTGCACCTTGCAATGCGGAGAAATTACTGTTTGTGCATTTACAATATTCATTGATTTTTGCCATTGAAAAACGTCCAGAAATGATTGAAGCTACTGACTGAATGAAAGGAGCTGGCATCTCACTCTCTTTGAATCTTCTTTATGATGCTAAGAGGAGCAGGAAAAAGCAAAAAATTTCAGAATTGCACCTTGCAATGCGGAGAAATTACTGTTTGTGCATTTACAATATTCATTGATTTTTGCCATTGAAAAACGTCCAGAAATGATTGAAGCTACTGACTGAATGAAAGGAGCTGGCATCTCACTCTCTTTGAATCTTCTTTATCATGCTAAGAGGAGCAGGAAAAAGCAAAAAATTTCAGAATTGCACCTTGCAATGCGGAGAAATTACTGTTTGTGCATTTACAATATTCATTGATTTTTGCCATTGAAAAACATCATGTTATTCATATACCAGAAATGATTGAAGCTACTGACTGAATGAAAGGAGCTGGCATCTCACTCTCTTTGAATCTTCTTTATCATGCTAAGAGGAGCAGGAAAAAGCAAAAAATTTCAGAATTGCGCCTTGCAATGCGGAGAAATTACTGTTTGTGCATTTACAATATTCATTGATTTTTGCCATTGAAAAACGTCCAGAAATGATTGAAGCTACTGACTGAATGAAAGGAGCTGGCATCTCACTCTTTTTGAATCTTCTTTATCATGCTAAGAGGAGCAGGAAAAAGCAAAAAATTTCAGAATTGCACCTTGCAATGCGGAGAAATTACTGTTTGTGCATTTACAATATTCATTGATTTTTGCCATTGAAAAACGTCCAGAAATGATTGAAGCTACTGACTGAATGAAAGGAGCTGGCATCTCACTCTCTTTGAATCTTCTTTATCATGGTAAGAGGAGCAGGAAAAAGCAAAAAATTTCAGAATTGCAACTTGCAATGCGGAGAAATTACTGTTTGTGCATTTACAATATTCATTGATTTTTGCCATTGAAAAACGTCCAGAAATGATTGAAGCTACTGACTGAATGAAAGGAGCTGGCATCTCACTCTCTTTGAATCTTCTTTATCATGCTAAGAGGAGCAGGAAAAAACAAAAAATTTCAGAATTGCACCTTGCAATGCGGAGAAATTACTGTTTGTGCATTTACAATATTCATTGATTTTTGCCATTGAAAAACGTCCAGAAATGATTGAAGCTACTGACTGAATGAAAGGAGCTGGCATCTCACTCTCTTTGAATCTTCTTTATCATGCTAAGAGGAGCAGGAAAAAGCAAAAAATTTCAGAATTGCAACTTGCAATGCGGAGAAATTACTGTTTGTGCATTTACAATATTCATTGATTTTTGCCATTGAAAAACATCATGTTATTCATATACCAGAAATGTTTGAAGCTACTGACTGAATGAAAGAAGCTGGCATCTCACTATCTTTGAATCTTCTTTATCATGCTAAGAGGAGCAGGAAAAAGCAAAAAATTTCAGAATTGCACCTTACAATGCGGAGAAATTACTGTTTGTGCATTTACAATATTCATTGATTTTTGCCATTGAAAAACGTCCAGAAATGATTGAAGCTACTGACTGAATGAAAGGAGCTGGCATCTCACTCTCTTTGAATCTTCTTTATCATGCTAAGAGGAGCAGGAAAAAGCAAAAAATTTCAGAATTGCACCTTGCAATGCGGAGAAATTACTGTTTGTGCATTTACAATATTCATTGATTTTTGCCATTGAAAAACGTCCAGAAATGTTTGAAGCTACTGACTGAATGAAAGGAGCTGGCATCTTACTCTCTTTGAATCTTCTTTATCATGCTAGGATTAGCAGGACAAAGCAAAAAATTTCAGAATTGCACCTTGCAATGTGGAGATATTACTGTTTGTGCATTTACAATATTCATTGATTTTTGCCATTGAAAAACGTCCAGAAATGTTTGAAGCTACTGACTGAATGAAAGGAGCAGGCATCTCACTCTCTTTGAATCTTCTTTATCATGCTAGGAGTAGCAGGAAAAAGCAAAAAATTTCAGAATTGCACCTTGCAATGTGGAGATATTACTGTTTGTGCATTTACAATATTCATTGATTTATGCCATTGAAAAACGTCCAGAAATGTTTGAAGCTACTGACTGAATGAAAGGAGGTGGCATCTCACTCTCTTTGAATCTTCTTTATCATGCTAGGATTAGCAGGAAAAAGCAAAAAATTTCAGAATTGCACCTTGCAATGTGGAGATATTACTGTTTGTGCATTTACAATATTCATTGATTTTTGCCATTGAAAAACGTCCAGAAATGTTTGAAGCTACTGACTGAATGAAAGGAGCTGGCATCTCACTCTATTTGAATCTTCTTTATCATGCTAGGATTAGCAGGAAAAAGCAAAAAATTTCAGAATTGCACCTTGCAATGTGGAGATATTACTGTTTGTGCATTTACAATATTCATTGATTTTTGCCATTGAAAAACGTCCAGAAATGTTTATACCAGAAATGTTTGAAGCTACTGACTGAATGAAAGGAGCTGGCATCTCACTCTCTTTGAATCTTCTTTATCATGCTAAGAGGAGCAGGAAAAAGCAAAAAATTTCAGAATTGCACCTTGCAATGCGGAGAAATTACTGTTTGTGCATTTACAATATTCATTGATTTTTGCCATTGAAAAACGTCCAGAAATGATTGAAGCTACTGACTGAATGAAAGGAGCTGGCATCTCACTCTCTTTGAATCTTCTTTATCATGCTAAGAGGAGCAGGAAAAAGCAAAAAATTTCAGAATTGCACCTTGCAATGCGGAGAAATTACTGTTTGTGCATTTACAATATTCATTGATTTTTGCCATTGAAAAACATCATGTTATTCATATACCAGAAATGATTGAAGCTACTGACTGAATGAAAGGAGCTGGCATCTCACTCTCTTTGAATCTTCTTTATCATGCTAAGAGGAGCAGGAAAAAGCAAAAAATTTCAGAATTGCACCTTGCAATGCGGAGAAATTACTGTTTGTGCATTTACAATATTCATTTATTTTTGCCATTGAAAAACGTCCAGAAATGATTGAAGCTACTGACTGAATGAAGGGAGCTGGCATCTCACTCTCTTTGAATCTTCTTTATCATGCTAAGAGGAGCAGGAAAAAGCAAAAAATTTCAGAATTGCACCTTGCAATGCGGAGAAATTACTGTTTGTGCATTTACAATATTCATTGATTTTTGCCATTGAAAAACGTCCAGAAATGATTGAAGCTACTGACTGAATGAAAGGAGTTGGCATCTCACTCTCTTTGAATCTTCTTTATCATGCTAAGAGGAGCAGGAAAAAGCAAAAAATTTCAGAATTGCAACTTGCAATGCGGAGAAATTACTGTTTGTGCATTTACAATATTCATTGATTTTTGCCATTGAAAAACATCATGTTATTCATATACCAGAAATGTTTGAAGCTACTGACTGAATGAAAGAAGCTGGCATCTCACTATCTTTGAATCTTCTTTATCATGCTAAGAGGAGCAGGAAAAAGCAAAAAATTTCAGAATTGCACCTTACAATGCGGAGAAATTACTGTTTGTGCATTTACAATATTCATTGATTTTTGCCATTGAAAAACGTCCAGAAATGATTGAAGCTACTGACTGAATGAAAGGAGCTGGCATCTCACTCTCTTTGAATCTTCTTTATCATGCTAAGAGGAGCAGGAAAAAGCAAAAAATTTCAGAATTGCACCTTGCAATGCGGAGAAATTACTGTTTGTGCATTTACAATATTCATTGATTTTTGCCATTGAAAAACGTCCAGAAATGTTTGAAGCTACTGACTGAATGAAAGGAGCTGGCATCTTACTCTCTTTGAATCTTCTTTATCATGCTAGGATTAGCAGGAAAAAGCAAAAAATTTCAGAATTGCACCTTGCAATGTGGAGATATTACTGTTTGTGCATTTACAATATTCATTGATTTTTGCCATTGAAAAACGTCCAGAAATGTTTGAAGCTACTGACTGAATGAAAGGAGCAGGCATCTCACTCTCTTTGAATCTTCTTTATCATGCTAGGAGTAGCAGGAAAAAGCAAAAAATTTCAGAATTGCACCTTGCAATGTGGAGATATTACTGTTTGTGCATTTACAATATTCATTGATTTATGCCATTGAAAAACGTCCAGAAATGTTTGAAGCTACTGACTGAATGAAAGGAGGTGGCATCTCACTCTCTTTGAATCTTCTTTATCATGCTAGGATTAGCAGGAAAAAGCAAAAAATTTCAGAATTGCACCTTGCAATGTGGAGATATTACTGTTTGTGCATTTACAATATTCATTGATTTTTGCCATTGAAAAACGTCCAGAAATGTTTGAAGCTACTGACTGAATGAAAGGAGCTGGCATCTCACTCTATTTGAATCTTCTTTATCATGCTAGGATTAGCAGGAAAAAGCAAAAAATTTCAGAATTGCACCTTGCAATGTGGAGATATTACTGTTTGTGCATTTACAATATTCATTGATTTTTGCCATTGAAAAACGTCCAGAAATGTTTATACCAGAAATGTTTGAAGCTACTGACTGAATGAAAGGAGCTGGCATCTCACTCTCTTTGAATCTTCTTTATCATGCTAAGAGGAGCAGGAAAAAGCAAAAAATTTCAGAATTGCACCTTGCAATGCGGAGAAATTACTGTTTGTGCATTTACAATATTCATTGATTTTTGCCATTGAAAAACGTCCAGAAATGATTGAAGCTACTGACTGAATGAAAGGAGCTGGCATCTCACTCTCTTTGAATCTTCTTTATCATGCTAAGAGGAGCAGGAAAAAGCAAAAAATTTCAGAATTGCACCTTGCAATGCGGAGAAATTACTGTTTGTGCATTTACAATATTCATTGATTTTTGCCATTGAAAAACATCATGTAATTCATATACCAGAAATGTTTGAAGCTACTGACTGAATGAAAGGAGCTGGCATCTCACTCTCTTTGAATCTTCTTTATCATGCTAAGAGGAGCAGGAAAAAGCAAAAAATTTCAGAATTGCACCTTGCAATGCGGAGAAATTACTGTTTGTGCATTTACAATATTCATTGATTTTTGCCATTGAAAAACGTCCAGAAATGATTGAAGCTACTGACTGAATGAAAGGAGCTGGCATCTCCCTCTCTTTGAATCTTCTTTATCATGCTAAGAGGAGCAGGAAAAAGCAAAAAATTTCAGAATTGCACCTTGCAATGCGGAGAAATTACTGTTTGTGCATTTACAATATTCATTGATTTTTGCCATTGAAAAACGTCCAGAAATGATTGAAGCTACTGACTGAATGAAAGGAGCTGGCATCTCACTCTCTTTGAATCTTCTTTATCATGCTAAGAGGAGCAGGAAAAAGCAAAAAATTTCAGAATTGCACCTTGCAATGCGGAGAAATTACTGTTTGTGCATTTACAATATTCATTGATTTTTGCCATTGAAAAACATCATGTTATTCATATACCAGAAATGTTTGAAGCTACTGACTGAATGAAAGGAGCTGGCATCTCACTCTCTTTGAATCTTCTTTATCATGCTAAGAGGAGCAGGAAAAAGCAAAAAATTTCAGAATTGCACCTTGCAATGCGGAGAAATTACTGTTTGTGCATTTACAATATTCATTGATTTTTGCCATTGAAAAACGTCCAGAAATGATTGAAGCTACTGACTGAATGAAAGGAGCTGGCATCTCACTCTCTTTGAATCTTCTTTATCATGCTAAGAGGAGCAGGAAAAAGCAAAAAATTTCAGAATTGCACCTTGCAATGCGGAGAAATTACTGTTTGTGCATTTACAATATTCATTGATTTTTGCCATTGAAAAACGTCCAGAAATGATTGAAGCTACTGACTGAATGAAAGGAGCTGGCATCTCACTCTCTTTGAATCTTCTTTATCATGCTAAGAGGAGCAGGAAAAAGCAAAAAAATTCAGAATTGCACCTTGCAATGCGGAGAAATTACTGTTTGTGCATTTACAATATTCATTGATTTTTGCCATTGAAAAACATCATGTTATTCATATACCAGAAATGATTGAAGCTACTGACTGAATGAAAGGAGCTGGCATCTCACTCTCTTTGAATCTTCTTTTTCATGCTAAGAGGAGCAGGAAAAAGCAAAAAATTTCAGAATTGCATCTTGCAATGCGGAGAAATTACTGTTTGTGCATTTACAATATTCATTGATTTTTGCCATTGAAAAACATCCAGAAATGATTGAAGCTACTGACTGAATGAAAGGAGCTGGCATCTCACTCTCTTTGAATCTTCTTTATCATGCTAAGAGGAGCAGGAAAAAGCAAAAAATTTCAGAATTGCATCTTTCAATGCGGAGAAATTACTGTTTGTGCATTTACAATATTTATTGATTTTTGCCATTGAAACACGTCCAGAAATGTTTGAAGCTACTGACTGAATGAAAGGAGCTGGCATCTCACTCTCTTTGAATCTTCTTTATCATGATAGGATTAGCAGGAAAAAGCAAAAAATTTCAGAATTGCACCTTGCAATGTGGAGATATTACTGTTTGTGCATTTACAATATTCATTGATTTTTGCCATTGAAAAACGTCCAGAAATGTTTGAAGCTACTGACTGAATGCAAGGAGCTGGCATCTCACTCTCTTTGAATCTTCTTTATCATGCTAGGGTTAGCAGGAAAAAGCAAAAAATTTCAGAATTGCACCTTGCAATGTGGAGATATTACTGTTTGTGCATTTACAATATTCATTGATTTTTGCCATTGAAAAACGTCCAGAAATGTTTATACCAGAAATGTTTGAAGCTACTGACTGAATGAAAGGAGCTGGCATCTCACTCTCTTTGAATCTTATTTATCATGCTAAGAGGAGCAGGAAAAAGCAAAAAATTTCAGAATTGCACCTTGCAATGCGGAGAAATTACTGTTTGTGCATTTACAATATTCATTGATTTTTGCCATTGAAAAACATCATGTTATTCATATACCAGAAATGATTGAAGCTACTGACTGAATGAAAGGAGCTGGCATCTCACTCTCTTTGAATCTTCTTTATCATGCTAGGATTAGCAGGAAAAAGCAAAAAATTTCAGAATTGCACCTTGAAATGTGGAGATATTACTGTTTGTGCATTTACAATATTCATTGATTTTTGCCATTGAAAAACGTCCAGAAATGTTTGAAGCTACTGACTGAATGAAAGGAGCTGGCATCTCACTCTCTTTGAATCTTCTTTATCATGCTAGGATTAGCAGGAAAAAGCAAAAAATTTCAGAATTGCACCTTGCAATGTGGAGATATTACTGTTTGTGCATTTACAATATTCATTGATTTTTGCCATTGAAAAACGTCCAGAAATGTTTGAAGCTACTGACTGAATGAAAGGAGCTGGCATCTCACTCTCTTTGAATCTTCTTTATCATGCTAGGAGTAGCAGGAAAAAGCAAAAAATTTCAGAATTGCACTTTGCAATGTGGAGATATTACAGTTTGTGCATTTACAATATTCATTGATTTTTTCCATTGAAAAACGTCCAGAAATGTTTGAAGCTACTGACTGAATGAAAGGAGCTGGCATCTCACTCTCTTTGAATCTTCTTTATCATGCTAGGATTAGCAGGAAAAAGCAAAAAATTTCAGAATTGCACCATGCAATGTGGAGATATTACTGTTTGTGCATTTACAATATTCATTGATTTTTGCCATTGAAAAACGTCCAGAAATGTTTGAAGCTACTGACTGAATGAAAGGAGCTGGCATCTCACTCTATTTGAATCTTCTTTATCATGCTAGGATTAGCAGGAAAAAGCAAAAAATTTCAGAATTGCACCTTGCAATGTGGAGATATTACTGTTTGTGCATTTACAATATTCATTGATTTTTGCCATTGAAAAACGTCCAGAAATGTTTATACCAGAAATGTTTGAAGCTACTGACTGAATGAAAGGAGCTGGCATCTCACTCTCTTTGAATCTTCTTTATTATGCTAAGAGGAACAGGAAAAAGCAAAAAAATTCAGAATTGCACCTTGCAATGCGGAGAAATTACTGTTTGTGCATTTACAATATTCATTGATTTTTGCCATTGAAACACGTCCAGAAATGTTTGAAGCTACTGACTGAATGAAAGGAGCTGGCATCTCACTCTCTTTGAATCTTCTTTATCATGATAGGATTAGCAGGAAAAAGCAAAAAATTTCAGAATTGCACCTTGCAATGTGGAGATATTACTGTTTGTGCATTTACAATATTCATTGATTTTTGCCATTGAAAAACGTCCAGAAATGTTTATACCAGAAATGTTTGAAGCTACTGACTGAATGAAAGGAGCTGTCATCTCACTCTCTTTGAATCTTCTTTATCATGCTAAGAGGAGCAGGAAAAAGCAAAAAAATTCAGAATTGCACCTTGCAATGCGGAGAAATTACTGTTTGTGCATTTACAATATTCATTGATTTTTGCCATTGAAAAACATCATGTTATTCATATACCAGAAATGATTGAAGCTACTGACTGAATGAAAGGAGCTGGCATCTCACTCTCTTTGAATCTTCTTTATCATGCTAGGATTAGCAGGAAAAAGCAAAAAATTTCAGAATTGCACCTTGCAATGTGGAGATATTACTGTTTGTGCATTTACAATATTCATTGATTTTTGCCATTGAAAAACGTCCAGAAATGTTTGAAGCTACTGACTGAATGAAAGGAGCTGGCATCTCACTCTCTTTGAATCTTCTTTATCATGCTAGGATTAGCAGGAAAAAGCAAAAAATTTCAGAATTGCACCTTGCAATGTGGAGATATTACTGTTTGTGCATTTACAATATTCATTGATTTTTGCCATTGAAAAACGTCCAGAAATGTTTGAAGCTACTGACTGAATGAAAGGAGCTGGCATATCACTCTCTTTAAATCTTCTTTATCATGCTAGGAGTAGCAGGAAAAAGCAAAAAATTTCAGAATTGCACCTTGCAATGTGGAGATATTACTGTTTGTGCATTTACAATATTCATTGATTTTTTCCATTGAAAAACGTCCAGAAATATTTGAAGCTACTGACTGAATGAAAGGAGCTGGCATCTCACTCTCTTTGAATCTTCTTTATCATGCTAGGATTAGCAGGAAAAAGCAAAAAATTTCAGAATTGCACCTTGCAATGTGGAGATATTACTGTTTGTGCATTTACAATATTCATTGATTTTTGCCATTGAAAAACATCATGTTATTCATATACCAGAAATGTTTGAAGCTACTGACTGAATGAAAGGAGCTGGCATTTCACTCTCTTTGAATCTTCTTTATCATGCTAGGATTAGCAGGAAAAAGCAAAAAATTTCAGAATTGCACCTTGCAATGTGGAGATATTACTGTTTGTGCATTTACAATATTCATTGATTTTTGCCATTGAAAAACGTCCAGAAATGTTTGAAGCTACTGACTGAATGAAAGGAGCTGGCATCTCACTCTATTTGAATCTTCTTTATCATGCTAGGATTAGCAGGAAAAAGCAAAAAATTTCAGAATTGCACCTTGTAATGTGGAGATATTACTGTTTGTGCATTTACAATATTCATTGATTTTTGCCATTGAAAAACGTCCAGAAATGTTTATACCAGAAATGTTTGAAGCTACTGACTGAATGAAAGGAGCTGGCATCTCACTCTCTTTGAATCTTCTTTATCATGCTAAGAGGAGCAGGAAAAAGCAAAAAAATTCAGAATTGCACCTTGCAATGCGGAGAAATTACTGTTTGTGCATTTACAATATTCATTGATTTTTGCCATTGAAAAACGTCCAGAAATGATTGAAACTACTGACTGAATGAAAGGAGCTGGCATCTCACTCTCTTTGAATCTTCTTTATCATGCTAAGAGGAGCAGGAAAAAGCAAAAAATTTCAGAATTGCACCTTGCAATGCGGAGAAATTACTGTTTGTGCATTTACAATATTCATTGATTTTTGCCATTGAAAAACGTCCAGAAATGATTGAAGCTACTGACTGAATGAAAGGAGCAGGCATCTCACTCTCTTTGAATCTTCTTTATCATGCTAAGAGGAGCAGGAAAAAGCAAAAAATTTCAGAATTGCACCTTGCAATGCGGAGAAATTACTGTTTGTGCATTTACAATATTCATTGATTTTTGCCATTGAAAAACATCATGTTATTCATACCCAGAAATGATTGAAGCTACTGACTGAATGAAAGGAGCTGGCATCTCACTCTCTTTGAATCTTCTTTATCATGCTAAGAGGAGCAGGAAAAAGCAAAAAATTTCAGAATTGCACCTTGCAATGCGGAGAAATTACTGTTTGTGCATTTACAATATTCATTGATTTTTGCCATTGAAAAACGTCCAGAAATGATTGAAGCTACTGACTGAATGAAAGGAGCTGGCATCTCACTCTCTTTGAATCTTCTTTATCATGCTAAGAGGAGCAGGAAAAAGCAAAAAATTTCAGAATTGCACCATGCAATGTGGAGATATTACTGTTTGTGCATTTACAATATTCATTGATTTTTGCCATTGAAAAACGTCCAGAAATGTTTGAAGCTACTGACTGAATGAAAGGAGCTGGCATCTCACTCTATTTGAATCTTCTTTATCATGCTAGGATTAGCAGGAAAAAGCAAAAAATTTCAGAATTGCACCTTGCAATGTGGAGATATTACTGTTTGTGCATTTACAATATTCATTGATTTTTGCCATTGAAAAACGTCCAGAAATGTTTATACCAGAAATGTTTGAAGCTACTGACTGAATGAAAGGAGCTGGCATCTCACTCTCTTTGAATCTTCTTTATTATGCTAAGAGGAACAGGAAAAGCAAAAAAATTCAGAATTGCACCTTGCAATGCGGAGAAATTACTGTTTGTGCATTTACAATATTCATTGATTTTTGCCATTGAAACACGTCCAGAAATGTTTGAAGCTACTGACTGAATGAAAGGAGCTGGCATCTCACTCTCTTTGAATCTTCTTTATCATGATAGGATTAGCAGGAAAAAGCAAAAAATTTCAGAATTGCACCTTGCAATGTGGAGATATTACTGTTTGTGCATTTACAATATTCATTGATTTTTGCCATTGAAAAACGTCCAGAAATGTTTATACCAGAAATGTTTGAAGCTACTGACTGAATGAAAGGAGCTGGCATCTCACTCTCTTTGAATCTTCTTTATCATGCTAAGAGGAGCAGGAAAAAGCAAAAAAATTCAGAATTGCACCTTGCAATGCGGAGAAATTACTGTTTGTGCATTTACAATATTCATTGATTTTTGCCATTGAAAAACATCATGTTATTCATATACCAGAAATGATTGAAGCTACTGACTGAATGAAAGGAGCTGGCATCTCACTCTCTTTGAATCTTCTTTATCATGCTAGGATTAGCAGGAAAAAGCAAAAAATTTCAGAATTGCACCTTGCAATGTGGAGATATTACTGTTTGTGCATTTACAATATTCATTGATTTTTGCCATTGAAAAACGTCCAGAAATGTTTGAAGCTACTGACTGAATGAAAGGAGCTGGCATCTCACTCTCTTTGAATCTTCTTTATCTTGCTAGGATTAGCAGGAAAAAGCAAAAAATTTCAGAATTGCACCTTGCAATGTGGAGATATTACTGTTTGTGCATTTACAATATTCATTGATTTTTGCCATTGAAAAACGTCCAGAAATGTTTGAAGCTACTGACTGAATGAAAGGAGCTGGCATATCACTCTCTTTAAATCTTCTTTATCATGCTAGGAGTAGCAGGAAAAAGCAAAAAATTTCAGAATTGCACCTTGCAATGTGGAGATATTACTGTTTGTGCATTTACAATATTCATTGATTTTTTCCATTGAAAAACGTCCAGAAATATTTGAAGCTACTGACTGAATGAAAGGAGCTGGCATCTCACTCTCTTTGAATCTTCTTTATCATGCTAGGATTAGCAGGAAAAAGCAAAAAATTTCAGAATTGCACCTTGCAATGTGGAGATATTACTGTTTGTGCATTTACAATATTCATTGATTTTTGCCATTGAAAAACATCATGTTATTCATATACCAGAAATGTTTGAAGCTACTGACTGAATGAAAGGAGCTGGCATTTCACTCTCTTTGAATCTTCTTTATCATGCTAGGATTAGCAGGAAAAAGCAAAAAATTTCAGAATTGCACCTTGCAATGTGGAGATATTACTGTTTGTGCATTTACAATATTCATTGATTTTTGCCATTGAAAAACGTCCAGAAATGTTTGAAGCTACTGACTGAATGAAAGGAGCTGGCATCTCACTCTATTTGAATCTTCTTTATCATGCTAGGATTAGCAGGAAAAAGCAAAAAATTTCAGAATTGCACCTTGTAATGTGGAGATATTACTGTTTGTGCATTTACAATATTCATTGATTTTTGCCATTGAAAAACGTCCAGAAATGTTTATACCAGAAATGTTTGAAGCTACTGACTGAATGAAAGGAGCTGGCATCTCACTCTCTTTGAATCTTCTTTATCATGCTAAGAGGAGCAGGAAAAAGCAAAAAAATTCAGAATTGCACCTTGCAATGCGGAGAAATTACTGTTTGTGCATTTACAATATTCATTGATTTTTGCCATTGAAAAACGTCCAGAAATGATTGAAACTACTGACTGAATGAAAGGAGCTGGCATCTCACTCTCTTTGAATCTTCTTTATCATGCTAAGAGGAGCAGGAAAAAGCAAAAAATTTCAGAATTGCACCTTGCAATGCGGAGAAATTACTGTTTGTGCATTTACAATATTCATTGATTTTTGCCATTGAAAAACGTCCAGAAATGATTGAAGCTACTGACTGAATGAAAGGAGCAGGCATCTCACTCTCTTTGAATCTTCTTTATCATGCTAAGAGGAGCAGGAAAAAGCAAAAAATTTCAGAATTGCACCTTGCAATGCGGAGAAATTACTGTTTGTGCATTTACAATATTCATTGATTTTTGCCATTGAAAAACATCATGTTATTCATACCCAGAAATGATTGAAGCTACTGACTGAATGAAAGGAGCTGGCATCTCACTCTCTTTGAATCTTCTTTATCATGCTAAGAGGAGCAGGAAAAAGCAAAAAAATTCAGAATTGCACCTTGCAATGCGGAGAAATTACTGTTTGTGCATTTACAATATTCATTGATTTTTGCCATTGAAAAACGTCCAGAAATGATTGAAGCTACTGACTGAATGAAAGGAGCTGGCATCTCACTCTCTTTGAATCTTCTTTATCATGCTAAGAGGAGCAGGAAAAAGCAAAAAATTTCAGAATTGCACCTTGCAATGCGGAGAAATTACTGTTTGTGCATTTACAATATTCATTGATTTTTGCCATTGAAAAACGTCCAGAAATGATTGAAGCTACTGACTGAATGAAAGGAGTTGGCATCTCACTCTCTTTGAATGTTCTTTACCATGCTAAGAGGAGCAGGAAAAAGCAAAAAATTTCAGAATTGCACCTTGCAATGCGGAGAAATTACTGTTTGTGCATTTACAATATTCATTGATTTTTGACATTGAAAAACATCATGTTATTCATATACCAGAAATAATTGAAGCTACTGACTGAATGAAAGGAGCTGGCATCTCACTCTCTTTGAATCTTCTTTATCATGCTAAGAGGAGCAGGAAAAAGCAAAAAATTTCAGAATTGCACCTTGCAATGCGGAGCAATTACTGTTTGTGCATTTACAATATTCATTGATTTTTGCCATTGAAAAACGTCCAGAAATGATTGAAGCTACTGACTGAATGAAAGGAGCTGGCATCTCACTCTCTTTGAATCTTCTTTATCATGCTAGGATTAGCAGGAAAAAGCAAAAAATTTCAGAATTGCACCTTGCAATGTGGAGATATTACTGTTTGTGCATTTACAATATTCATTGATTTTTGCCATTGAAAAACATCATGTTATTCATATACCAGAAATGTTTGAAGCTACTGACTGAATGAAAGGAGCTGGCATTTCACTCTCTTTGAATCTTCTTTATCATGCTAGGATTAGCAGGAAAAAGCAAAAAATTTCAGAATTGCACCTTGCAATGTGGAGATATTACTGTTTGTGCATTTACAATATTCATTGATTTTTGCCATTGAAAAACGTCCAGAAATGTTTGAAGCTACTGACTGAATGAAAGGAGCTGGCATCTCACTCTATTTGAATCTTCTTTATCATGCTAGGATTAGCAGGAAAAAGCAAAAAATTTCAGAATTGCACCTTGTAATGTGGAGATATTACTGTTTGTGCATTTACAATATTCATTGATTTTTGCCATTGAAAAACGTCCAGAAATGTTTATACCAGAAATGTTTGAAGCTACTGACTGAATGAAAGGAGCTGGCATCTCACTCTCTTTGAATCTTCTTTATCATGCTAAGAGGAGCAGGAAAAAGCAAAAAAATTCAGAATTGCACCTTGCAATGCGGAGAAATTACTGTTTGTGCATTTACAATATTCATTGATTTTTGCCATTGAAAAACGTCCAGAAATGATTGAAACTACTGACTGAATGAAAGGAGCTGGCATCTCACTCTCTTTGAATCTTCTTTATCATGCTAAGAGGAGCAGGAAAAAGCAAAAAATTTCAGAATTGCACCTTGCAATGCGGAGAAATTACTGTTTGTGCATTTACAATATTCATTGATTTTTGCCATTGAAAAACGTCCAGAAATGATTGAAGCTACTGACTGAATGAAAGGAGCAGGCATCTCACTCTCTTTGAATCTTCTTTATCATGCTAAGAGGAGCAGGAAAAAGCAAAAAATTTCAGAATTGCACCTTGCAATGCGGAGAAATTACTGTTTGTGCATTTACAATATTCATTGATTTTTGCCATTGAAAAACATCATGTTATTCATACCCAGAAATGATTGAAGCTACTGACTGAATGAAAGGAGCTGGCATCTCACTCTCTTTGAATCTTCTTTATCATGCTAAGAGGAGCAGGAAAAAGCAAAAAATTTCAGAATTGCACCTTGCAATGCGGAGAAATTACTGTTTGTGCATTTACAATATTCATTGATTTTTGCCATTGAAAAACGTCCAGAAATGATTGAAGCTACTGACTGAATGAAAGGAGCTGGCATCTCACTCTCTTTGAATCTTCTTTATCATGCTAAGAGGAGCAGGAAAAAGCAAAAAATTTCAGAATTGCACCTTGCAATGCGGAGAAATTACTGTTTGTGCATTTACAATATTCATTGATTTTTGCCATTGAAAAACGTCCAGAAATGATTGAAGCTACTGACTGAATGAAAGGAGTTGGCATCTCACTCTCTTTGAATGTTCTTTACCATGCTAAGAGGAGCAGGAAAAAGCAAAAAATTTCAGAATTGCACCTTGCAATGCGGAGAAATTACTGTTTGTGCATTTACAATATTCATTGATTTTTGACATTGAAAAACATCATGTTATTCATATACCAGAAATAATTGAAGCTACTGACTGAATGAAAGGAGCTGGCATCTCACTCTCTTTGAATCTTCTTTATCATGCTAAGAGGAGCAGGAAAAAGCAAAAAATTTCAGAATTGCACCTTGCAATGCGGAGCAATTACTGTTTGTGCATTTACAATATTCATTGATTTTTGCCATTGAAAAACGTCCAGAAATGATTGAAGCTACTGACTGAATGAAAGGAGCTGGCATCTCACTCTCTTTGAATCTTCTTTATGATGCTAAGAGGAGCAGGAAAAAGCAAAAAATTTCAGAATTGCACCTTGCAATGCGGAGAAATTACTGTTTGTGCATTTACAATATTCATTGATTTTTGCCATTGAAAAACGTCCAGAAATGATTGAAGCTACTGACTGAATGAAAGGAGTTGGCATCTCACTCTCTTTGAATGTTCTTTACCATGCTAAGAGGAGCAGGAAAAAGCAAAAAATTTCAGAATTGCACCTTGCAATGCGGAGAAATTACTGTTTGTGCATTTACAATATTCATTGATTTTTGACATTGAAAAACATCATGTTATTCATATACCAGAAATAATTGAAGCTACTGACTGAATGAAAGGAGCTGGCATCTCACTCTCTTTGAATCTTCTTTATCATGCTAAGAGGAGCAGGAAAAAGCAAAAAATTTCAGAATTGCACCTTGCAATGCGGAGAAATTACTGTTTGTGCATTTACAATATTCATTGATTTTTGCCATTGAAAAACGTCCAGAAATGATTGAAGCTACTGACTGAATGAAAGGAGCTGGCATCTCACTCTCTTTGAATCTTCTTTATGATGCTAAGAGGAGCAGGAAAAAGCAAAAAATTTCAGAATTGCACCTTGCAATGCGGAGAAATTACTGTTTGTGCATTTACAATATTCATTGATTTTTGCCATTGAAAAACGTCCAGAAATGATTGAAGCTACTGACTGAATGAAAGGAGCTGGCATCTCACTCTCTTTGAATCTTCTTTATCATGCTAAGAGGAGCAGGAAAAAGCAAAAAATTTCAGAATTGCACCTTGCAATGCGGAGAAATTACTGTTTGTGCATTTACAATATTCATTGATTTTTGCCATTGAAAAACATCATGTTATTCATATACCAGAAATGATTGAAGCTACTGACTGAATGAAAGGAGCTGGCATCTCACTCTCTTTGAATCTTCTTTATCATGCTAAGAGGAGCAGGAAAAAGCAAAAAATTTCAGAATTGCGCCTTGCAATGCGGAGAAATTACTGTTTGTGCATTTACAATATTCATTGATTTTTGCCATTGAAAAACGTCCAGAAATGATTGAAGCTACTGACTGAATGAAAGGAGCTGGCATCTCACTCTTTTTGAATCTTCTTTATCATGCTAAGAGGAGCAGGAAAAAGCAAAAAATTTCAGAATTGCACCTTGCAATGCGGAGAAATTACTGTTTGTGCATTTACAATATTCATTGATTTTTGCCATTGAAAAACGTCCAGAAATGATTGAAGCTACTGACTGAATGAAAGGAGCTGGCATCTCACTCTCTTTGAATCTTCTTTATCATGGTAAGAGGAGCAGGAAAAAGCAAAAAATTTCAGAATTGCAACTTGCAATGCGGAGAAATTACTGTTTGTGCATTTACAATATTCATTGATTTTTGCCATTGAAAAACGTCCAGAAATGATTGAAGCTACTGACTGAATGAAAGGAGCTGGCATCTCACTCTCTTTGAATCTTCTTTATCATGCTAAGAGGAGCAGGAAAAAACAAAAAATTTCAGAATTGCACCTTGCAATGCGGAGAAATTACTGTTTGTGCATTTACAATATTCTTTGATTTTTGCCATTGAAAAACGTCCAGAAATGATTGAAGCTACTGACTGAATGAAAGGAGCTGGCATCTCACTCTCTTTGAATCTTCTTTATCATGCTAAGAGGAGCAGGAAAAAGCAAAAAATTTCAGAATTGCAACTTGCAATGCGGAGAAATTACTGTTTGTGCATTTACAATATTCATTGATTTTTGCCATTGAAAAACATCATGTTATTCATATACCAGAAATGTTTGAAGCTACTGACTGAATGAAAGAAGCTGGCATCTCACTATCTTTGAATCTTCTTTATCATGCTAAGAGGAGCAGGAAAAAGCAAAAAATTTCAGAATTGCACCTTACAATGCGGAGAAATTACTGTTTGTGCATTTACAATATTCATTGATTTTTGCCATTGAAAAACGTCCAGAAATGATTGAAGCTACTGACTGAATGAAAGGAGCTGGCATCTTACTCTCTTTGAATCTTCTTTATCATGCTAGGATTAGCAGGAAAAAGCAAAAAATTTCAGAATTGCACCTTGCAATGTGGAGATATTACTGTTTGTGCATTTACAATATTCATTGATTTTTGCCATTGAAAAACGTCCAGAAATGTTTGAAGCTACTGACTGAATGAAAGGAGCAGGCATCTCACTCTCTTTGAATCTTCTTTATCATGCTAGGAGTAGCAGGAAAAAGCAAAAAATTTCAGAATTGCACCTTGCAATGTGGAGATATTACTGTTTGTGCATTTACAATATTCATTGATTTATGCCATTGAAAAACGTCCAGAAATGTTTGAAGCTACTGACTGAATGAAAGGAGGTGGCATCTCACTCTCTTTGAATCTTCTTTATCATGCTAGGATTAGCAGGAAAAAGCAAAAAATTTCAGAATTGCACCTTGCAATGTGGAGATATTACTGTTTGTGCATTTACAATATTCATTGATTTTTGCCATTGAAAAACGTCCAGAAATGTTTGAAGCTACTGACTGAATGAAAGGAGCTGGCATCTCACTCTATTTGAATCTTCTTTATCATGCTAGGATTAGCAGGAAAAAGCAAAAAATTTCAGAATTGCACCTTGCAATGTGGAGATATTACTGTTTGTGCATTTACAATATTCATTGATTTTTGCCATTGAAAAACGTCCAGAAATGTTTATACCAGAAATGTTTGAAGCTACTGACTGAATGAAAGGAGCTGGCATCTCACTCTCTTTGAATCTTCTTTATCATGCTAAGAGGAGCAGGAAAAAGCAAAAAATTTCAGAATTGCACCTTGCAATGCGGAGAAATTACTGTTTGTGCATTTACAATATTCATTGATTTTTGCCATTGAAAAACGTCCAGAAATGATTGAAGCTACTGACTGAATGAAAGGAGCTGGCATCTCACTCTCTTTGAATCTTCTTTATCATGCTAAGAGGAGCAGGAAAAAGCAAAAAATTTCAGAATTGCACCTTGCAATGCGGAGAAATTACTGTTTGTGCATTTACAATATTCATTGATTTTTGCCATTGAAAAACATCATGTTATTCATATACCAGAAATGATTGAAGCTACTGACTGAATGAAAGGAGCTGGCATCTCACTCTCTTTGAATCTTCTTTATCATGCTAAGAGGAGCAGGAAAAAGCAAAAAATTTCAGAATTGCACCTTGCAATGCGGAGAAATTACTGTTTGTGCATTTACAATATTCATTTATTTTTGCCATTGAAAAACGTCCAGAAATGATTGAAGCTACTGACTGAATGAAGGGAGCTGGCATCTCACTCTCTTTGAATCTTCTTTATCATGCTAAGAGGAGCAGGAAAAAGCAAAAAATTTCAGAATTGCACCTTGCAATGCGGAGAAATTACTGTTTGTGCATTTACAATATTCATTGATTTTTGCCATTGAAAAACATCATGTTATTCATATACCAGAAATGTTTGAAGCTACTGACTGAATGAAAGAAGCTGGCATCTCACTATCTTTGAATCTTCTTTATCATGCTAAGAGGAGCAGGAAAAAGCAAAAAATTTCAGAATTGCACCTTACAATGCGGAGAAATTACTGTTTGTGCATTTACAATATTCATTGATTTTTGCCATTGAAAAACGTCCAGAAATGATTGAAGCTACTGACTGAATGAAAGGAGCTGGCATCTTACTCTCTTTGAATCTTCTTTATCATGCTAGGATTAGCAGGAAAAAGCAAAAAATTTCAGAATTGCACCTTGCAATGTGGAGATATTACTGTTTGTGCATTTACAATATTCATTGATTTTTGCCATTGAAAAACGTCCAGAAATGTTTGAAGCTACTGACTGAATGAAAGGAGCAGGCATCTCACTCTCTTTGAATCTTCTTTATCATGCTAGGAGTAGCAGGAAAAAGCAAAAAATTTCAGAATTGCACCTTGCAATGTGGAGATATTACTGTTTGTGCATTTACAATATTCATTGATTTATGCCATTGAAAAACGTCCAGAAATGTTTGAAGCTACTGACTGAATGAAAGGAGGTGGCATCTCACTCTCTTTGAATCTTCTTTATCATGCTAGGATTAGCAGGAAAAAGCAAAAAATTTCAGAATTGCACCTTGCAATGTGGAGATATTACTGTTTGTGCATTTACAATATTCATTGATTTTTGCCATTGAAAAACGTCCAGAAATGTTTGAAGCTACTGACTGAATGAAAGGAGCTGGCATCTCACTCTATTTGAATCTTCTTTATCATGCTAGGATTAGCAGGAAAAAGCAAAAAATTTCAGAATTGCACCTTGCAATGTGGAGATATTACTGTTTGTGCATTTACAATATTCATTGATTTTTGCCATTGAAAAACGTCCAGAAATGTTTATACCAGAAATGTTTGAAGCTACTGACTGAATGAAAGGAGCTGGCATCTCACTCTCTTTGAATCTTCTTTATCATGCTAAGAGGAGCAGGAAAAAGCAAAAAATTTCAGAATTGCACCTTGCAATGCGGAGAAATTACTGTTTGTGCATTTACAATATTCATTGATTTTTGCCATTGAAAAACGTCCAGAAATGATTGAAGCTACTGACTGAATGAAAGGAGCTGGCATCTCACTCTCTTTGAATCTTCTTTATCATGCTAAGAGGAGCAGGAAAAAGCAAAAAATTTCAGAATTGCACCTTGCAATGCGGAGAAATTACTGTTTGTGCATTTACAATATTCATTGATTTTTGCCATTGAAAAACATCATGTTATTCATATACCAGAAATGATTGAAGCTACTGACTGAATGAAAGGAGCTGGCATCTCACTCTCTTTGAATCTTCTTTATCATGCTAAGAGGAGCAGGAAAAAGCAAAAAATTTCAGAATTGCACCTTGCAATGCGGAGAAATTACTGTTTGTGCATTTACAATATTCATTTATTTTTGCCATTGAAAAACGTCCAGAAATGATTGAAGCTACTGACTGAATGAAGGGAGCTGGCATCTCACTCTCTTTGAATCTTCTTTATCATGCTAAGAGGAGCAGGAAAAAGCAAAAAATTTCAGAATTGCACCTTGCAATGCGGAGAAATTACTGTTTGTGCATTTACAATATTCATTGATTTTTGCCATTGAAAAACATCATGTTATTCATATACCAGAAATGTTTGAAGCTACTGACTGAATGAAAGAAGCTGGCATCTCACTATCTTTGAATCTTCTTTATCATGCTAAGAGGAGCAGGAAAAAGCAAAAAATTTCAGAATTGCACCTTACAATGCGGAGAAATTACTGTTTGTGCATTTACAATATTCATTGATTTTTGCCATTGAAAAACGTCCAGAAATGATTGAAGCTACTGACTGAATGAAAGGAGCTGGCATCTCACTCTCTTTGAATCTTCTTTATCATGCTAAGAGGAGCAGGAAAAAGCAAAAAATTTCAGAATTGCACCTTGCAATGCGGAGAAATTACTGTTTGTGCATTTACAATATTCATTGATTTTTGCCATTGAAAAACGTCCAGAAATGTTTGAAGCTACTGACTGAATGAAAGGAGCTGGCATCTTACTCTCTTTGAATCTTCTTTATCATGCTAGGATTAGCAGGAAAAAGCAAAAAATTTCAGAATTGCACCTTGCAATGTGGAGATATTACTGTTTGTGCATTTACAATATTCATTGATTTTTGCCATTGAAAAACGTCCAGAAATGTTTGAAGCTACTGACTGAATGAAAGGAGCAGGCATCTCACTCTCTTTGAATCTTCTTTATCATGCTAGGAGTAGCAGGAAAAAGCAAAAAATTTCAGAATTGCACCTTGCAATGTGGAGATATTACTGTTTGTGCATTTACAATATTCATTGATTTATGCCATTGAAAAACGTCCAGAAATGTTTGAAGCTACTGACTGAATGAAAGGAGGTGGCATCTCACTCTCTTTGAATCTTCTTTATCATGCTAGGATTAGCAGGAAAAAGCAAAAAATTTCAGAATTGCACCTTGCAATGTGGAGATATTACTGTTTGTGCATTTACAATATTCATTGATTTTTGCCATTGAAAAACGTCCAGAAATGTTTGAAGCTACTGACTGAATGAAAGGAGCTGGCATCTCACTCTATTTGAATCTTCTTTATCATGCTAGGATTAGCAGGAAAAAGCAAAAAATTTCAGAATTGCACCTTGCAATGTGGAGATATTACTGTTTGTGCATTTACAATATTCATTGATTTTTGCCATTGAAAAACGTCCAGAAATGTTTATACCAGAAATGTTTGAAGCTACTGACTGAATGAAAGGAGCTGGCATCTCACTCTCTTTGAATCTTCTTTATCATGCTAAGAGGAGCAGGAAAAAGCAAAAAATTTCAGAATTGCACCTTGCAATGCGGAGAAATTACTGTTTGTGCATTTACAATATTCATTGATTTTTGCCATTGAAAAACGTCCAGAAATGATTGAAGCTACTGACTGAATGAAAGGAGCTGGCATCTCACTCTCTTTGAATCTTCTTTATCATGCTAAGAGGAGCAGGAAAAAGCAAAAAATTTCAGAATTGCACCTTGCAATGCGGAGAAATTACTGTTTGTGCATTTACAATATTCATTGATTTTTGCCATTGAAAAACATCATGTTATTCATATACCAGAAATGATTGAAGCTACTGACTGAATGAAAGGAGCTGGCATCTCACTCTCTTTGAATCTTCTTTATCATGCTAAGAGGAGCAGGAAAAAGCAAAAAATTTCAGAATTGCACCTTGCAATGCGGAGAAATTACTGTTTGTGCATTTACAATATTCATTTATTTTTGCCATTGAAAAACGTCCAGAAATGATTGAAGCTACTGACTGAATGAAGGGAGCTGGCATCTCACTCTCTTTGAATCTTCTTTATCATGCTAAGAGGAGCAGGAAAAAGCAAAAAATTTCAGAATTGCACCTTGCAATGCGGAGAAATTACTGTTTGTGCATTTACAATATTCATTGATTTTTGCCATTGAAAAACGTCCAGAAATGATTGAAGCTACTGACTGAATGAAAGGAGTTGGCATCTCACTCTCTTTGAATCTTCTTTATCATGCTAAGAGGAGCAGGAAAAAGCAAAAAATTTCAGAATTGCAACTTGCAATGCGGAGAAATTACTGTTTGTGCATTTACAATATTCATTGATTTTTGCCATTGAAAAACATCATGTTATTCATATACCAGAAATGATTGAAGCTACTGACTGAATGAAAGGAGCTGGCATCTCACTCTCTTTGAATCTTCTTTATCATGCTAAGAGCAGTAGGAAAAAGCAAAAAATTTCAGAATTGCACCTTGCAATGCGGAGAAATTACTGTTTGTGCATTTACAATATTCATTGATTTTTGCCATTGAAAAACGTCCAGCAATGATTGAAGCTACTGACTGAATGAAAGGAGCTGGCATCTCACTCTCTTTGAATCTTCTTTATCATGCTAAGAGGAGCAGGAAAAAGCAAAAAATTTCAGAATTGCACCTTGCAATGCGGAGAAATTACTGTTTGTGCATTTACAATATTCATTGATTTTTGCCATTGAAAAACGTCCAGAAATGATTGAAGCTACTGACTGAATGAAAGGAGCTGGCATCTCACTCTCTTTGAATCTTCTTTATCATGCTAAGAGGAGCAGGAAAAAGCAAAAAATTTCAGAATTGCACCTTGCAATGCGGAGAAATTACTGTTTGTGCATTTACAATATTCATTGATTTTTGCCATTGAAAAACATCATGTTATTCATATCCCAGAAATGTTTGAAGCTACTGACTGAATGAAAGAAGCTGGCAACTCACTCTCTTTGAATCTTCTTTATCATGCTAAGAGGAGCAGGAAAAAGCAAAAAATTTCAGAATTGCACCTTGCAATGCGGAGAAATTACTGTTTGTGCATTTACAATATTCATTGATTTTTGCAATTGAAAAACGTCCAGAAATGATTGAAGCTACTGACTGAATGAAAGGAGCTGGCATCTCACTCTCTTTGAATCTTCTTTATCATGTTAAGAGGAGCAGGAAAAAGCAAAAAATTTCAGAATTGCACCTTGCAATGCGGAGAAATTACTGTTTGTGCATTTACAATATTCATTGATTTTTGCCATTGAAAAACGTCCAGAAATGATTGAAGCTACTGACTGAATGAAAGGAGCTGTTATCTCACTCTCTTTGAATCTTGTTTATCATGCTAAGAGGAGCAGGAAAAAGCAAAAAATTTCAGAATTGCACCTTGCAATGCGGAGAAATTACTGTTTGTGCATTTACAATATTCATTGATTTTTGGCATTGAAAAACATCATGTTATTCATATACCAGAAATGATTGAAGCTACTGACTGAATGAAAGGAGCTGGCATCTCACACTCTTTGAATCTTCTTTATCATGCTAAGAGGAGCAGGAAAAAGCAAAAAATTTCAGAATTGCACCTTGCAATGCGGAGAAATTACTGTTTGTGCATTTACAATATTCATTGATTTTTGCCATTGAAAAACGTCCAGAAATGATTGAAGCTACTGACTGAATGAAAGGAGCTGGCATCTCACTCTCTTTGAATCTTCTTTATCATGCTAAGAGGAGCAGGAAAAAGCAAAAAATTTCAGAATTGCACCTTGCAATGCGGAGAAATTACTGTTTGTGCATTTACAATATTCATTGATTTTTGCCATTGAAAAACGTCCAGAAATGTTTGAAGCTACTGACTGAATGAAAGGAGCTGGCATCTTACTCTCTTTGAATCTTCTTTATCATGCTAGGATTAGCAGGAAAAAGCAAAAAATTTCAGAATTGCACCTTGCAATGTGGAGATATTACTGTTTGTGCATTTACAATATTCATTGATTTTTGCCATTGAAAAACGTCCAGAAATGTTTGAAGCTACTGACTGAATGAAAGGAGCAGGCATCTCACTCTCTTTGAATCTTCTTTATCATGCTAGGAGTAGCAGGAAAAAGCAAAAAATTTCAGAATTGCACCTTGCAATGTGGAGATATTACTGTTTGTGCATTTACAATATTCATTGATTTATGCCATTGAAAAACGTCCAGAAATGTTTGAAGCTACTGACTGAATGAAAGGAGGTGGCATCTCACTCTCTTTGAATCTTCTTTATCATGCTAGGATTAGCAGGAAAAAGCAAAAAATTTCAGAATTGCACCTTGCAATGTGGAGATATTACTGTTTGTGCATTTACAATATTCATTGATTTTTGCCATTGAAAAACGTCCAGAAATGTTTGAAGCTACTGACTGAATGAAAGGAGCTGGCATCTCACTCTATTTGAATCTTCTTTATCATGCTAGGATTAGCAGGAAAAAGCAAAAAATTTCAGAATTGCACCTTGCAATGTGGAGATATTACTGTTTGTGCATTTACAATATTCATTGATTTTTGCCATTGAAAAACGTCCAGAAATGTTTATACCAGAAATGTTTGAAGCTACTGACTGAATGAAAGGAGCTGGCATCTCACTCTCTTTGAATCTTCTTTATCATGCTAAGAGGAGCAGGAAAAAGCAAAAAATTTCAGAATTGCACCTTGCAATGCGGAGAAATTACTGTTTGTGCATTTACAATATTCATTGATTTTTGCCATTGAAAAACGTCCAGAAATGATTGAAGCTACTGACTGAATGAAAGGAGCTGGCATCTCACTCTCTTTGAATCTTCTTTATCATGCTAAGAGGAGCAGGAAAAAGCAAAAAATTTCAGAATTGCACCTTGCAATGCGGAGAAATTACTGTTTGTGCATTTACAATATTCATTGATTTTTGCCATTGAAAAACATCATGTTATTCATATACCAGAAATGATTGAAGCTACTGACTGAATGAAAGGAGCTGGCATCTCACTCTCTTTGAATCTTCTTTATCATGCTAAGAGGAGCAGGAAAAAGCAAAAAATTTCAGAATTGCACCTTGCAATGCGGAGAAATTACTGTTTGTGCATTTACAATATTCATTTATTTTTGCCATTGAAAAACGTCCAGAAATGATTGAAGCTACTGACTGAATGAAGGGAGCTGGCATCTCACTCTCTTTGAATCTTCTTTATCATGCTAAGAGGAGCAGGAAAAAGCAAAAAATTTCAGAATTGCACCTTGCAATGCGGAGAAATTACTGTTTGTGCATTTACAATATTCATTGATTTTTGCCATTGAAAAACGTCCAGAAATGATTGAAGCTACTGACTGAATGAAAGGAGTTGGCATCTCACTCTCTTTGAATCTTCTTTATCATGCTAAGAGGAGCAGGAAAAAGCAAAAAATTTCAGAATTGCAACTTGCAATGCGGAGAAATTACTGTTTGTGCATTTACAATATTCATTGATTTTTGCCATTGAAAAACATCATGTTATTCATATACCAGAAATGATTGAAGCTACTGACTGAATGAAAGGAGCTGGCATCTCACTCTCTTTGAATCTTCTTTATCATGCTAAGAGCAGTAGGAAAAAGCAAAAAATTTCAGAATTGCACCTTGCAATGCGGAGAAATTACTGTTTGTGCATTTACAATATTCATTGATTTTTGCCATTGAAAAACGTCCAGCAATGATTGAAGCTACTGACTGAATGAAAGGAGCTGGCATCTCACTCTCTTTGAATCTTCTTTATCATGCTAAGAGGAGCAGGAAAAAGCAAAAAATTTCAGAATTGCACCTTGCAATGCGGAGAAATTACTGTTTGTGCATTTACAATATTCATTGATTTTTGCCATTGAAAAACGTCCAGAAATGATTGAAGCTACTGACTGAATGAAAGGAGCTGGCATCTCACTCTCTTTGAATCTTCTTTATCATGCTAAGAGGAGCAGGAAAAAGCAAAAAACTTCAGAATTGCACCTTGCAATGCGGAGAAATTACTGTTTGTGCATTTACAATATTCATTGATTTTTGCCATTGAAAAACATCATGTTATTCATATCCCAGAAATGTTTGAAGCTACTGACTGAATGAAAGAAGCTGGCAACTCACTCTCTTTGAATCTTCTTTATCATGCTAAGAGGAGCAGGAAAAAGCAAAAAATTTCAGAATTGCACCTTGCAATGCGGAGAAATTACTGTTTGTGCATTTACAATATTCATTGATTTTTGCAATTGAAAAACGTCCAGAAATGATTGAAGCTACTGACTGAATGAAAGGAGCTGGCATCTCACTCTCTTTGAATCTTCTTTATCATGTTAAGAGGAGCAGGAAAAAGCAAAAAATTTCAGAATTGCACCTTGCAATGCGGAGAAATTACTGTTTGTGCATTTACAATATTCATTGATTTTTGCCATTGAAAAACGTCCAGAAATGATTAAAGCTACTGACTGAATGAAAGGAGCTGTTATCTCACTCTCTTTGAATCTTGTTTATCATGCTAAGAGGAGCAGGAAAAAGCAAAAAATTTCAGAATTGCACCTTGCAATGCGGAGAAATTACTGTTTGTGCATTTACAATATTCATTGATTTTTGCCATTGAAAAACATCATGTTATTCATATACCAGAAATGATTGAAGCTACTGACTGAATGAAAGGAGCTGGCATCTCACACTCTTTGAATCTTCTTTATCATGCTAAGAGGAGCAGGAAAAAGTAAAAAATTTCAGAATTGCACCTTGCAATGCGGAGAAATTACTGTTTGTGCATTTACAATATTCAATGATTTTTGCCATTGAAAAACGTCCAGAAATGATTGAAGCTACTGACTGAACGAAAGGAGCTGGCATCTCACTCTCTTTGAATCTTCTTTATCATGCTAAGAGGAGCAGGAAAAAGCAAAAAATTTCAGAATTGCACCTTGCAATGCGGAGAAATTACTGTTTGTGCATTTACAATATTCATTGATTTTTGCCATTGAAAAACATCATGTTATTCATATACCAGAAATGTTTGAAGCTACTGACTGAATGAAAGGAGCTGGCATCTCACTCTCTTTGAATCTTCTTCATAATGCTAAGAGGAGCAGGAAAAAGCAAAAAATTTCAGAATTGCACCTTGCAATGCGGAGAAATTACTGTTTGTGCATTTACAATATTCATTGATTTTTGCCATTGAAAAACGTCCAGAAATGATTGAAGCTACTGACTGAATGAAAGGAGCTGGCATCTCACTCTCTTTGAATCTTCTTTATCATGCTAAGAGGAGCAGGAAAAAGCAAAAAATTTCAGAATTGCACCTTGCAATGCGGAGAAATTACTGTTTGTGCATTTACAATATTCATTGATTTTTGCCATTGAAAAACATCATGTTATTCATATACCAGAAATGTTTGAAGCTACTGACTGAATGAAAGGAGCTGGCATCTCACTCTCTTTGAATCTTCTTTATCATGCTAAGAGGAGCAGGAAAAAGCAAAAAATTTCAGAATTGCACCTTGCAATGCGGATAAATTACTGTTTGTGCATTTACAATATTCATTGATTTTTGCCATTGAAAAATGTCCAGAAATGATTGAAGCTACTGACTGAATGAAAGGAGCTGGCATCTCACTCTCTTTGAATCTTGTTTATCATGCTAAGAGGAGCAGGAAAAAGCAAAAAATTTCAGAATTGCACCTTGCAATGCGGAGAAATTACTGTTTGTGCATTTACAATATTCATTGATTTTTGCCATTGAAAAACGTCCAGAAATTATTGAAGCTACTGACTGAATGAAAGGAGCTGGCATCTCACTCTCTTTGAAACTTCTTTATCATGCTAAGAGGAGCAGGAAAAAGCAAAAATTTTCAGAATTGCACCTTGCAATGCGGAGAAATTACTGTTTGTGCATTTACAATATTCATTGATTTTTGCCATTGAAAAACGTCCAGAAATGATTGAAGCTACTGACTGAATGAAAGGAGCTGGCATCTCACTCTCTTTGAATCTTCTTTATCATGCTAAGAGGAGCAGGAAAAAGCAAAAAATTTCAGAATTGCACCTTGCAATGCGGAGAAATTACTGTTTGTGCATTTACAATATTCATTGATTTTTGCCATTGAAAAACATCATGTTATTCATATACCAGAAATGTTTGAAGCTACTGACTGAATGAAAGGAGCTGGCATCTCACTCTCTTTGAATCTTCTTTATCATGCTAAGAGGAGCAGGAAAAAGCAAAAAATTTCAGAATTGCACCTTGCAATGCGGAGAAATTACTGTTTGTGCATTTACAATATTCATTGATTTTTGCCATTGAAAAACATCATGTTATTCATATACCAGAAATGTTTGAAGCTACTGACTGAATGAAAGGAGCTGGCATCTCACTCTCTTTGAATCTTCTTTATCATGCTAAGAGGAGCAGGAAAAAGCAAAAAATTTCAGAATTGCACCTTGCAATGCGGAGAAATTACTGTTTGTGCATTTACAATATTCATTGATTTTTGCCATTGAAAAACATCATGTTATTCATATACCAGAAATGTTTGAAGCTACTGACTGAATGAAAGGAGCTGGCATCTCACTCTCTTTGAATCTTCTTCATAATGCTAAGAGGAGCAGGAAAAAGCAAAAAATTTCAGAATTGCACCTTGCAATGCGGAGAAATTACTGTTTGTGCATTTACAATATTCATTGATTTTTGCCATTGAAAAACGTCCAGAAATGATTGAAGCTACTGACTGAATGAAAGGAGCTGGCATCTCACTCTCTTTGAATCTTCTTTATCATGCTAAGAGGAGCAGGAAAAAGCAAAAAATTTCAGAATTGCACCTTGCAATGCGGAGAAATTACTGTTTGTGCATTTACAATATTCATTGATTTTTGCCATTGAAAAACATCATGTTATTCATATACCAGAAATGTTTGAAGCTACTGACTGAATGAAAGGAGCTGGCATCTCACTCTCTTTGAATCTTCTTTATCATGCTAAGAGGAGCAGGAAAAAGCAAAAAATTTCAGAATTGCACCTTGCAATGCGGATAAATTACTGTTTGTGCATTTACAATATTCTTTGATTTTTGCCATTGAAAAATGTCCAGAAATGATTGAAGCTACTGACTGAATGAAAGGAGCTGGCATCTCACTCTCTTTGAATCTTGTTTATCATGCTAAGAGGAGCAGGAAAAAGCAAAAAATTTCAGAATTGCACCTTGCAATGCGGAGAAATTACTGTTTGTGCATTTACAATATTCATTGATTTTTGCCATTGAAAAACGTCCAGAAATTATTGAAGCTACTGACTGAATGAAAGGAGCTGGCATCTCACTCTCTTTGAAACTTCTTTATCATGCTAAGAGGAGCAGGAAAAAGCAAAAATTTTCAGAATTGCACCTTGCAATGCGGAGAAATTACTGTTTGTGCATTTACAATATTCATTGATTTTTGCCATTGAAAAACGTCCAGAAATGATTGAAGCTACTGACTGAATGAAAGGAGCTGGCATCTCACTCTCTTTGAATCTTCTTTATCATGCTAAGAGGAGCAGGAAAAAGCAAAAAATTTCAGAATTGCACCTTGCAATGCGGAGAAATTACTGTTTGTGCATTTACAATATTCATTGATTTTTGCCATTGAAAAACATCATGTTATTCATATACCAGAAATGTTTGAAGCTACTGACTGAATGAAAGGAGCTGGCATCTCACTCTCTTTGAATCTTCTTTATCATGCTAAGAGGAGCAGGAAAAAGCAAAAAATTTCAGAATTGCACCTTGCAATGCGGAGAAATTACTGTTTGTGCATTTACAATATTCATTGATTTTTGCCATTGAAAAACATCATGTTATTCATATACCAGAAATGTTTGAAGCTACTGACTGAATGAAAGGAGCTGGCATCTCACTCTCTTTGAATCTTCTTTATCATGCTAAGAGGAGCAGGAAAAAGCAAAAAATTTCAGAATTGCACCTTGCAATGCGGAGAAATTACTGTTTGTGCATTTACAATATTCATTGATTTTTGCCATTGAAAAACATCATGTTATTCATATACCAGAAATGATTGAAGCTACTGACTGAATGAAAGGAGCTGGCATCTCACTCTCTTTGAATCTTCTTTATCATGCTAAGAGGAGCAGGATAAAGCAAAAAATTTCAGACTTGCACCTTGCAATGCGGAGAAATTACTGTTTGTGCATTTACAATATTCATTGATTTTTGCCATTGAAAAACATCATGTTATTCATATACCAGAAATGTTTGAAGCTACTGACTGAATGAAAGGAGCTGGCATCTCACTCTCTTTGAATCTTCTTTATCATGCTAAGAGGAGCAGGAAAAAGCAAAAAATTTCAGACTTGCACCTTGCAATGCGGAGAAATTACTGTTTGTGCATTTACAATATTCATTGATTTTTGCCATTGAAAAACATCATGTTATTCATATACCAGAAATGTTTGAAGCTACTGACTGAATGAAAGGAGCTGGCATCTCACTCTCTTTGAATCTTCTTTATCATGCTAAGAGGAGCAGGAAAAAGCAAAAAATTTCAGAATTGCACCTTGCAATGCGGAGAAATTACTGTTTGTGCATTTACAATATTCATTGATTTTTGCAATTGAAAAACGTCCAGAAATGATTGAAGCTACTGACTGAATGAAAGGAGCTGGCATCTCACTCTCTTTGAATCTTCTTTATCATGTTAAGAGGAGCAGGAAAAAGCAAAAAATTTCAGAATTGCACCTTGCAATGCGGAGAAATTACTGTTTGTGCATTTACAATATTCATTGATTTTTGCCATTGAAAAACGTCCAGAAATGATTGAAGCTACTGACTGAATGAAAGGAGCTGTTATCTCACTCTCTTTGAATCTTGTTTATCATGCTAAGAGGAGCAGGAAAAAGCAAAAAATTTCAGAATTGCACCTTGCAATGCGGAGAAATTACTGTTTGTGCATTTACAATATTCATTGATTTTTGCCATTGAAAAACATCATGTTATTCATATACCAGAAATGATTGAAGCTACTGACTGAATGAAAGGAGCTGGCATCTCACACTCTTTGAATCTTCTTTATCATGCTAAGAGGAGCAGGAAAAAGTAAAAAATTTCAGAATTGCACCTTGCAATGCGGAGAAATTACTGTTTGTGCATTTACAATATTCAATGATTTTTGCCATTGAAAAACGTCCAGAAATGATTGAAGCTACTGACTGAACGAAAGGAGCTGGCATCTCACTCTCTTTGAATCTTCTTTATCATGCTAAGAGGAGCAGGAAAAAGCAAAAAATTTCAGAATTGCACCTTGCAATGCGGAGAAATTACTGTTTGTGCATTTACAATATTCATTGATTTTTGCCATTGAAAAACATCATGTTATTCATATACCAGAAATGTTTGAAGCTACTGACTGAATGAAAGGAGCTGGCATCTCACTCTCTTTGAATCTTCTTCATAATGCTAAGAGGAGCAGGAAAAAGCAAAAAATTTCAGAATTGCACCTTGCAATGCGGAGAAATTACTGTTTGTGCATTTACAATATTCATTGATTTTTGCCATTGAAAAACGTCCAGAAATGATTGAAGCTACTGACTGAATGAAAGGAGCTGGCATCTCACTCTCTTTGAACAGGAAAAAGCTAAAAATTTCAGAATTGCACCGTGCAATGTGGAGATATTACTGTTTGTGCATTTACAATATTCATTGATTTTTGCCATTGAAAAACATGTTTTTCATATACCAGAAATGTTTGAAGCTACTGACTGAATGAAAGGAGCTGGCATCTCACTCTCTTTGAATCTTCTTTATCATGCTAGGATTAGCAGGAAAAAGCAAAAAATTTCAGAATTGCACCTTGCAATGTGGAGATATTACTGTTTGTGCATTTACAATATTCATTGATTTTTGCCATTGAAAAACATGTTTTTCATATACCAGAAATGTTTGAAGCTACTGACTGAATGAAAGGAGCTGGCATCTCACTCTCTTTGAATCTTCTTTATCATGCTAGGATTAACAGGAAAAAGCTAAAAATTTCAGAATTGCACCGTGCAATGTGGAGATATTACTGTTTGTGCATTTACAATATTCATTGATTTTTGCCATTGAAAAACATGTTTTTCATATACCAGAAATGTTTGAAGCTACTGACTGAATGAAAGGAGCTGGCATCTCACTCTCTTTGAATCTTCTTTATCATGCTAGGATTAGCAGGAAAAAGCAAAAAATTTCAGAATTGCACCTTGCAATGTGGAGATATTACTGTTTGTGCATTTACAATATTCATTGATTTTTGCCATTGAAAAACATGTTTTTCATATACCAGAAATGTTTGAAGCTACTGACTGAATGAAAGGAGCTGGCATCTCACTCTCTTTGAATCTTCTTTATCATGCTAGGATTAGCAGGAAAAAGCAAAAAATTTCAGAATTGCACCTTGCAATGCGGAGATATTACTGTTTGTGCATTTACAATATTCATTGATTTTTGCCATTGAAAAACATGTTTTTCATATACCAGAAATGTTTGAAGCTACTGACTGAATGAAAGGAGCTGGCATCTCACTCTCTTTGAATCTTCTTTATCATGCTAGGATTAACAGGAAAAAGCAAAAAATTTCAGAATTGCACCTTGCAATGTGGAGATATTACTGTTTGTGCATTTACAATATTCATTGATTTTTGCCATTGAAAAACGTTTTTCATATACCAGAAATGTTTGAAGCTACTGACTGAATGAAAGGAGCTGGCATCTCACTCTCTTTGAATCTTCTTTATCATGCTAGGATTAACAGGAAAAAGCTAAAAATTTCAGAATTGCACCGTGCAATGTGGAGATATTACTGTTTGTGCATTTACAATATTCATTGATTTTTGCCATTGAAAAACATGTTTTTCATATACCAGAAATGTTTGAAGCTACTGACTGAATGAAAGGAGCTGGCATCTCACTCTCTTTGAATCTTCTTTATCATGCTAGGATTAGCAGGAAAAAGCAAAAAATTTCAGAATTGCACTTTGCAATGTGGAGATATTACTGTTTGTGCATTTACAATATTCATTGATTTTTGCCATTGAAAAACATGTTTTTCATATACCAGAAATGTTTGAAGCTACTGACTGAATGAAAGGAGCTGTGGCATCTCACTCTCTTTGAATCTTCTTTATCATGCTAGGATTAACAGGAAAAAGCTAAAAATTTCAGAATTGCACCGTGCAATGTGGAGATATTACTGTTTGTGCATTTACAATATTCATTGATTTTTGCCATTGAAAAACATGTTTTTCATATACCAGAAATGTTTGAAGCTACTGACTGAATAAAAGGAGCTGGCATCTCACTCTCTTTGAATCTTCTTTATCATGCTAGGATTAGCAGGAAAAAGCAAAAAATTTCAGAATTGCACCTTGCAATGTGGAGATATTACTGTTTGTGCATTTACAATATTCATTGATTTTTGCCATTGAAAAACATGTTTTTCATATACCAGAAATGTTTGAAGCTACTGACTGAATGAAAGGAGCTGGCATCTCACTCTCTTTGAATCTTCTTTATCATGCTAGGATTAGCAGGAAAAAGCAAAAAATTTCAGAATTGCACCTTGCAATGTGGAGATATTACTGTTTGTGCATTTACAATATTCATTGATTTTTGCCATTGAAAAACATGTTTTTCATATACCAGAAATGTTTGAAGCTACTGACTGAATGAAAGGAGCTGGCATCTCACTCTCTTTGAATCTTCTTTATCATGCTAGGATTAACAGGAAAAAGCTAAAAATTTCAGAATTGCACCGTGCAATGTGGAGATATTACTGTTTGTGCATTTACAATATTCATTGATTTTTGCCATTGAAAAACATGTTTTTCATATACCAGAAATGTTTGAAGCTACTGACTGAATGAAAGGAGCTGGCATCTCACTCTCTTTGAATCTTCTTTATCATGCTAGGATTAACAGGAAAAAGCAAAAAATTTCAGAATTGCACCTTGCAATGTGGAGATATTACTGTTTGTGCATTTACAATATTCATTGATTTTTGCCATTGAAAAACATGTTTTTCATATACCAGAAATGTTTGAAGCTACTGACTGAATGAAAGGAGCTGGCATCTCACTCTCTTTGAATCTTCTTTATCATGCTAGGATTAGCAGGAAAAAGCAAAAAATTTCAGAATTGCACCTTGCAATGCGGAGATATTACTGTTTGTGCATTTACAATATTCATTGATTTTTGCCATTGAAAAACATGTTTTTCATATACCAGAAATGTTTGAAGCTACTGACTGAATGAAAGGAGCTGGCATCTCACTCTCTTTGAATCTTCTTTATCATGCTAGGATTAACAGGAAAAAGCAAAAAATTTCAGAATTGCACCTTGCAATGTGGAGATATTACTGTTTGTGCATTTACAATATTCATTGATTTTTGCCATTGAAAAACATGTTTTTCATATACCAGAAATGTTTGAAGCTACTGACTGAATGAAAGGAGCTGGCATCTCACTCTCTTTGAATCTTCTTTATCATGCTAGGATTAACAGGAAAAAGCTACAAATTTCAGAATTGCACCGTGCAATGTGGAGATATTACTGTTTGTGCATTTACAATATTCATTGATTTTTGCCATTGAAAAACATGGTTTTCATATACCAGAAATGTTTGAAGCTACTGACTGAATGAAAGGAGCTGGCATCTCACTCTCTTTGAATCTTCTTTATCATGCTAGGATTAGCAGGAAAAAGCAAAAAATTTCAGAATTGCACCTTGCAATGTGGAGATATTACTGTTTGTGCATTTACAATATTCATTGATTTTTGCCATTGAAAAACATGTTTTTCATATACCAGAAATGTTTGAAGCTACTGACTGAATGAAAGGAGCTGGCATCTCACTCTCTTTGAATCTTCTTTATCATGCTAGGATTAACAGGAAAAAGCTAAAAATTTCAGAATTGCACCGTGCAATGTGGAGATATTACTGTTTGTGCATTTACAATATTCATTGATTTTTGCCATTGAAAAACATGTTTTTCATATACCAGAAATGTTTGAAGCTACTGACTGAATGAAAGGAGCTGGCATCTCACTCTCTTTGAATCTTCTTTATCATGCTAGGATTAACAGGAAAAAGCAAAAAATTTCAGAATTGCACCTTGCAATGTGGAGATATTACTGTTTGTGCATTTACAATATTCATTGATTTTTGCCATTGAAAAACATGTTTTTCATATACCAGAAATGTTTGAAGCTACTGACTGAATGAAAGGAGCTGGCATCTCACTCTCTTTGAATCTTCTTTATCATGCTAGGATTAACAGGAAAAAGCTAAAAATTTCAGAATTGCACCGTGCAATGTGGAGATATTACTGTTTGTGCATTTACAATATTCATTGATTTTTGCCATTGAAAAACATGTTTTTCATATACCAGAAATGTTTGAAGCTACTGACTGAATGAAAGGAGCTGGCATCTCACTCTCTTTGAATCTTCTTTATCATGCTAGGATTAGCAGGAAAAAGCAAAAAATTTCAGAATTGCACCTTGCAATGCGGAGATATTACTGTTTGTGCATTTACAATATTCATTGATTTTTGCCATTGAAAAACATGTTTTTCATATACCAGAAATGTTTTGAAGCTACTGACTGAATGAAAGGAGCTGGCATCTCACTCTCTTTGAATCTTCTTTATCATGCTAGGATTAACAGGAAAAAGCAAAAAATTTCAGAATTGCACCTTGCAATGTGGAGATATTACTGTTTGTGCATTTACAATATTCATTGATTTTTGCCATTGAAAAACGTTTTTCATATACCAGAAATGTTTGAAGCTACTGACTGAATGAAAGGAGCTGGCATCTCACTCTCTTTGAATCTTCTTTATCATGCTAGGATTAACAGGAAAAAGCTAAAAATTTCAGAATTGCACCGTGCAATGTGGAGATATTACTGTTTGTGCATTTACAATATTCATTGATTTTTGCCATTGAAAAACGTTTTTCATATACCAGAAATGTTTGAAGCTACTGACTGAATGAAAGGAGCTGGCATCTCACTCTCTTTGAATCTTCTTTATCATGCTAGGATTAGCAGGAAAAAGCAAAAAATTTCAGAATTGCACCTTGCAATGTGGAGATATTACTGTTTGTGCATTTACAATATTCATTGATTTTTGCCATTGAAAAACATGTTTTTCATATACCAGAAATGTTTGAAGCTACTGACTGAATGAAAGGAGCTGGCATCTCACTCTCTTTGAATCTTCTTTATCATGCTAGGATTAACAGGAAAAAGCTAAAAATTTCAGAATTGCACCGTGCAATGTGGAGATATTACTGTTTGTGCATTTACAATATTCATTGATTTTTGCCATTGAAAAACATGTTTTTCATATACCAGAAATGTTTGAAGCTACTGACTGAATGAAAGGAGCTGGCATCTCACTCTCTTTGAATCTTCTTTATCATGCTAGGATTAACAGGAAAAAGCAAAAAATTTCAGAATTGCACCGTGCAATGTGGAGATATTACTGTTTGTGCATTTACAATATTCATTGATTTTTGCCATTGAAAAACATGTTTTTCATATACCAGAAATGTTTGAAGCTACTGACTGAATGAAAGGAGCTGGCATCTCACTCTCTTTGAATCTTCTTTATCATGCTAGGATTAGCAGGAAAAAGCAAAAAATTTCAGAATTGCACCTTGCAATGTGGAGATATTACTGTTTGTGCATTTACAATATTCATTGATTTTTGCCATTGAAAAACATGTTTTTCATATACCAGAAATGTTTGAAGCTACTGACTGAATGAAAGGAGCTGGCATCTCACTCTCTTTGAATCTTCTTTATCATGCTAGGATTAACAGGAAAAAGCAAAAAATTTCAGAATTGCACCGTGCAATGTGGAGATATTACTGTTTGTGCATTTACAATATTCATTGATTTTTGCCATTGAAAAACATGTTTTTCATATACCAGAAATGTTTGAAGCTACTGACTGAATGAAAGGAGCTGGCATCTCACTCTCTTTGAATCTTCTTTATCATGCTAGGATTAGCAGGAAAAAGCAAAAAATTTCAGAATTGCACCTTGCAATGCGGAGATATTACTGTTTGTGCATTTACAATATTCATTGATTTTTGCCATTGAAAAACGTTTTTCATATACCAGAAATGTTTGAAGCTACTGACTGAATGAAAGGAGCTGGCATCTCACTCTCTTTGAATCTTCTTTATCATGCTAGGATTAACAGGAAAAAGCAAAAAATTTCAGAATTGCACCTTGCAATGTGGAGATATTACTGTTTGTGCATTTACAATATTCATTGATTTTTGCCATTGAAAAACATGTTTTTCATATACCAGAAATGTTTGAAGCTACTGACTGAATGAAAGGAGCTGGCATCTCACTCTCTTTGAATCTTCTTTATCATGCTAGGATTAGCAGGAAAAAGCAAAAAAATTTCAGAATTGCACCTTGCAATGTGGAGATATTACTGTTTGTGCATTTACAATATTCATTGATTTTTGCCATTGAAAAACATGTTTTTCATATACCAGAAATGTTTGAAGCTACTGACTGAATGAAAGGAGCTGGCATCTCACTCTCTTTGAATCTTCTTTATCATGCTAGGATTAACAGGAAAAAGCAAAAATTTCAGAATTGCACCTTGCAATGTGGAGATATTACTGTTTGTGCATTTACAATATTCATTGATTTTTGCCATTGAAAAACGTTTTTTCATATACCAGAAATGTTTGAAGCTACTGACTGAATGAAAGGAGCTGGCATCTCACTCTCTTTGAATCTTCTTTATCATGCTAGGATTAGCAGGAAAAAGCAAAAAATTTCAGAATTGCACCTTGCAATGTGGAGATATTACTGTTTGTGCATTTACAATATTCATTGATTTTTGCCATTGAAAAACATGTTTTTCATATACCAGAAATGTTTGAAGCTACTGACAATGAAAGGAGCTGGCATCTCACTCTCTTTGAATCTTCTTTATCATGCTAGGATTAACAGGAAAAAGCTAAAAATTTCAGAATTGCACCGTGCAATGTGGAGATATTACTGTTTGTGCATTTACAATATTCATTGATTTTTGCCATTGAAAAACATGTTTTTCCATATACCAGAAATGTTTGAAGCTACTGACTGAATGAAAGGAGCTGGCATCTCACTCTCTTTGAATCTTCTTTATCATGCTAGGATTAGCAGGAAAAAGCAAAAAATTTCAGAATTGCACCTTGCAATGCGGAGATATTACTGTTTGTGCATTTACAATATTCATTGATTTTTGCCATTGAAAAACATGTTTTTCATATACCAGAAATGTTTGAAGCTACTGACTGAATGAAAGGAGCTGGCATCTCACTCTCTTTGAATCTTCTTTATCATGCTAGGATTAACAGGAAAAAGCAAAAAATTTCAGAATTGCACCTTGCAATGTGGAGATATTACTGTTTGTGCATTTACAATATTCATTGATTTTTGCCATTGAAAAACGTTTTTCATATACCAGAAATGTTTGAAGCTACTGACTGAATGAAAGGAGCTGGCATCTCACTCTCTTTGAATCTTCTTTATCATGCTAGGATTAACAGGAAAAAGCTAAAATTTCAGAATTGCACCGTGCAATGTGGAGATATTACTGTTTGTGCATTTACAATATTCATTGATTTTTGCCATTGAAAAACGTTTTTCATATACCAGAAATGTTTGAAGCTAATGACTGAATGAAAGGAGCTGGCATCTCACTCTCTTTGAATCTTCTTTATCATGCTAGGATTAGCAGGAAAAAGCAAAAAATTTCAGAATTGCACCTTGCAATGTGGAGATATTACTGTTTGTGCATTTACAATATTCATTGATTTTTGCCATTGAAAAACATGTTGTTCATATACCAGAAATGTTTGAAGCTACTGACTGAATGAAAGGAGCTGGCATCTCACTCTCTTTGAATCTTCTTTATCATGCTAGGATTAACAGGAAAAAGCTAAAAATTTCAGAATTGCACCGTGCAATGTGGAGATATTACTGTTTGTGCATTTACAATATTCATTGATTTTTGCCATTGAAAAACATGTTTTTCATATACCAGAAATGTTTGAAGCTACTGACTGAATGAAAGGAGCTGGCATCTCACTCTCTTTGAATCTTCTTTATCATGCTAGGATTAACAGGAAAAAGCTAAAAATTTCAGAATTGCACCGTGCAATGTGGAGATATTACTGTTTGTGCATTTACAATATTCATTGATTTTTGCCATTGAAAAACATGTTTTTCATATACCAGAAATGTTTGAAGCTACTGACTGAATGAAAGGAGCTGGCATCTCACTCTCTTTGAATCTTCTTTATCATGCTAGGATTAGCAGGAAAAAGCAAAAAATTTCAGAATTGCACCTTGCAATGTGGAGATATTACTGTTTGTGCATTTACAATATTCATTGATTTTTGCCATTGAAAAACATGTTTTTCATATACCAGAAATGTTTGAAGCTACTGACTGAATGAAAGGAGCTGGCATCTCACTCTCTTTGAATCTTCTTTATCATGCTAGGATTAACAGGAAAAAGCTAAAAATTTCAGAATTGCACCGTGCAATGTGGAGATATTACTGTTTGTGCATTTACAATATTCATTGATTTTTGCCATTGAAAAACATGTTTTTCATATACCAGAAATGTTTGAAGCTACTGACTGAATGAAAGGAGCTGGCATCTCACTCTCTTTGAATCTTCTTTATCATGCTAGGATTAGCAGGAAAAAGCAAAAAATTTCAGAATTGCACCTTGCAATGCGGAGATATTACTGTTTGTGCATTTACAATATTCATTGATTTTTGCCATTGAAAAACGTTTTTCATATACCAGAAATGTTTGAAGCTACTGACTGAATGAAAGGAGCTGGCATCTCACTCTCTTTGAATCTTCTTTATCATGCTAGGATTAACAGGAAAAAGCAAAAAATTTCAGAATTGCACCTTGCAATGTGGAGATATTACTGTTTGTGCATTTACAATATTCATTGATTTTTGCCATTGAAAAACGTTTTTCATATACCAGAAATGTTTGAAGCTACTGACTGAATGAAAGGAGCTGGCATCTCACTCTCTTTGAATCTTCTTTATCATGCTAGGATTAGCAGGAAAAAGCAAAAAATTTCAGAATTGCACCTTGCAATGTGGAGATATTACTGTTTGTGCATTTACAATATTCATTGATTTTTGCCATTGAAAAACATGTTTTTCATATACCAGAAATGTTTGAAGCTACTGACTGAATGAAAGGAGCTGGCATCTCACTCTCTTTGAATCTTCTTTATCATGCTAGGATTAACAGGAAAAAGCAAAAAATTTCAGAATTGCACCTTGCAATGTGGAGATATTACTGTTTGTGCATTTACAATATTCATTGATTTTTGCCATTGAAAAACGTTTTTCATATACCAGAAATGTTTGAAGCTACTGACTGAATGAAAGGAGCTGGCATCTCACTCTCTTTGAATCTTCTTTATCATGCTAGGATTAGCAGGAAAAAGCAAAAAATTTCAGAATTGCACCTTGCAATGTGGAGATATTACTGTTTGTGCATTTACAATATTCATTGATTTTTGCCATTGAAAAACATGTTTTTCATATACCAGAAATGTTTGAAGCTACTGACTGAATGAAAGGAGCTGGCATCTCACTCTCTTTGAATCTTCTTTATCATGCTAGGATTAACAGGAAAAAGCAAAAAATTTCAGAATTGCACCTTGCAATGTGGAGATATTACTGTTTGTGCATTTACAATATTCATTGATTTTTGCCATTGAAAAACATGTTTTTCATATACCAGAAATGTTTGAAGCTACTGACTGAATGAAAGGAGCTGGCATCTCACTCTCTTTGAATCTTCTTTATCATGCTAGGATTAGCAGGAAAAAGCAAAAAATTTCAGAATTGCACCTTGCAATGTGGAGATATTACTGTTTGTGCATTTACAATATTCATTGATTTTTGCCATTGAAAAACATGTTTTTCATATACCAGAAATGTTTGAAGCTACTGACTGAATGAAAGGAGCTGGCATCTCACTCTCTTTGAATCTTCTTTATCATGCTAGGATTAACAGGAAAAAGCTAAAAATTTCAGAATTGCACCGTGCAATGTGGAGATATTACTGTTTGTGCATTTACAATATTCATTGATTTTTGCCATTGAAAAACATGTTTTTCATATACCAGAAATGTTTGAAGCTACTGACTGAATGAAAGGAGCTGGCATCTCACTCTCTTTGAATCTTCTTTATCATGCTAGGATTAACAGGAAAAAGCAAAAAATTTCAGAATTGCACCTTGCAATGTGGAGATATTACTGTTTGTGCATTTACAATATTCATTGATTTTTGCCATTGAAAAACGTTTTTCATATACCAGAAATGTTTGAAGCTACTGACTGAATGAAAGGAGCTGGCATCTCACTCTCTTTGAATCTTCTTTATCATGCTAGGATTAACAGGAAAAAGCTAAAAATTTCAGAATTGCACCGTGCAATGTGGAGATATTACTGTTTGTGCATTTACAATATTCATTGATTTTTGCCATTGAAAAACATGTTTTTCATATACCAGAAATGTTTGAAGCTACTGACTGAATGAAAGGAGCTGGCATCTCACTCTCTTTGAATCTTCTTTATCATGCTAGGATTAGCAGGAAAAAGCAAAAAATTTCAGAATTGCACTTTGCAATGTGGAGATATTACTGTTTGTGCATTTACAATATTCATTGATTTTTGCCATTGAAAAACATGTTTTTCATATACCAGAAATGTTTGAAGCTACTGACTGAATGAAAGGAGCTGGCATCTCACTCTCTTTGAATCTTCTTTATCATGCTAGGATTAACAGGAAAAAGCTAAAAATTTCAGAATTGCACCGTGCAATGTGGAGATATTACTGTTTGTGCATTTACAATATTCATTGATTTTTGCCATTGAAAAACGTTTTTCATATACCAGAAATGTTTGAAGCTACTGACTGAATAAAAGGAGCTGGCATCTCACTCTCTTTGAATCTTCTTTATCATGCTAGGATTAGCAGGAAAAAGCAAAAAATTTCAGAATTGCACCTTGCAATGTGGAGATATTACTGTTTGTGCATTTACAATATTCATTGATTTTTGCCATTGAAAAACATGTTTTTCATATACCAGAAATGTTTGAAGCTACTGACTGAATGAAAGGAGCTGGCATCTCACTCTCTTTGAATTTTCTTTATCATGCTAGGATTAACAGGAAAAAGCAAAAATTTCAGAATTGCACCTTGCAATGTGGAGATATTACTGTTTTGTGCATTTACAATATTTCATTGATTTTTGCCATTGAAAAACATGTTTTTCATATACCAGAAATGTTTTTGAAGCTACTGACTGAATGAAAGGAGCTGGCATCTC